>NW_026859262.1:0-108571 GCF_026571515.1 Ruditapes philippinarum
GTTAAGGGAGTGTGAATTAAAAGAGAAACAAATAAGTTAGTATTTCATTATTTTAAAAAAAAATTACAATAAGTCGTTGCCTAATATGGAACGAAGATTCGTTTTGCTTTCTAGAAGTCGTTTATTTTTGTTGGCTTTGTGTTGGTTTATGTTGCAACATGTTAATTGTCAATATTGGATTTGTGTTAGTTTATTTTTCAACATGATTATTGTCGATATATATAGTCATATTTTTGTTGAAAATATCGTATATCCTATCTTGTATACGTTGTTCTTTTTAAATTTATATGCAATGAAAGTAAAATATTTTATACGTCATATTCTTGATTTAGTTTAAACATATTTTATTGCAGCACATCAATGTTAAATATTTTACAAATGATAAGTATATCATAAAAAGAAAATGGATTGAGCAACAAGTCCTCGCAACATAGATTGTGCCCTTCTTGGTATAGCCTGCAATGGGCTCCCTACGAATGTATATATATACCAAGCATATCTCTATACCCTCACTTAATAAACATATGTCTTATTTAAATTTACTAATTTAAAATAAAATAAGAAAATGTTATTATTTTGTATCGATTTTTAACACTACAATACCATTGTTACATAAATACAAACTCCGTTAATTTCGTTGCTTTAAATACTCTGTCCTAGTAAAAATGCTTAAATTCTGGGAAGTAGTTACTTTAAAAACACCTAGGATGTAAAGTTTCTTTTATGTGCATGTTTTCTTTAATATAATTTTGTTAAATTTAACGTAATAATTTGTATCTGATGTAAGCATACTGTAAACATTTACTTAATATACATTAACGCGTCATAAGCAAAAAGGTTAACCGCTGAAATGAGAATATTTGATCGGCTAATTACCATGTCGGACAATATTCGGTGTCGTCATTTTCCTACCAGTTTATTTAAATTCAACATACAACATATGTTCCCTTTAAACATTATGTGGTCATTATTCATGTGGTTTTATTCACAGCAACAAAAAATGTTTCCCCTATCTAACCAAGATTGCAAATGTGGTCGTTTCGGATGATATAATCAATCGATGGATTCCGAAGAAATTCGTTATTTTTCTTCTACCTATATATTTCGGAGCTATGACCTATAGTAATATGATATTTTATCACGTCTTCATCATTCTTTAAGATTGACATGTTTCCGACATTTTATTATAACTGTCCTTCCGTTTTATCTAGAGCCTGAGTAGTATTGTTGAAATGTTTTTGAAAGTGACAACGTAATTTCCTGTCTGTAATATGCTAATTATACTCGGAAGAAAATATTTTTAAGAATAGAATATTGTTAGTCTAAGATAATGACTTCAATCCCTTATATTTATGTACCATTGATCTTATCACCATTTTTTCATTATGTTATATTTTGCAAAGATAATTAGAAAATGTTATGCCTTACAACCAAAATATTGTCAGTAACCGTAGAAAATATATATAATTTATACAATTATAAATGTGTTTAAATTTTCAGAAGGAAGCTTCAGTGAAGATCTAAAGTTATCAAATGTAATTATGGATAATTATTTTATTATTGTAATAATATCGGATAAACCTAGATTCATGTCTTGTTTTTGTTATTTCAGATTATGCGAACGTTGCCCTTGGGTAAGCACATGAAACTGACAGGTTATTTCCTCAAAGACACCGTTTCCAAATACAAGAGCCAATGATAATAACAACTTAGGAAAAGAGAGAGAGGGGGATTACAACACTGTTACGTAGGTATAAAAATGTATTGAAATTAAAAAAACTTGTATTATAATTACATGTAACATGCATTAGCATCAATATAAATTATAACTTTACTTGATGTATTGGCAAAACAAATCGATTGAAATTATTATTGTTGGAATGGTTAGATGATTTAAACTGTAAGAACTTACATTGCTGTACAAGTTTGACATTTAATAATACATCTGTACAAAAATATTTTGAAGATAAGTCAAAATGAGTGTCACTGCTTTTTGCAGTTAGGATATAAAAGTGCTGTTTCACCTCTTAAGATTAAATTAAATATGTTATTTTTTATAATTCATATAATTTAAAAATTATACTTATTGGTAGACTTTTGTTTGCAAATGTCAACCCCGGCTTCTTGCCTTTTGCATTTAAAAAGTATTTAGGTAGAAAATTTAAATGGAGGCCTAGTAACAAATATACAATCATGATCTTAATTGACATCGTTAAGACGTTAATGTTATTTTGAGATCCATAGCTTCAGAAATTTGTCTGCAAGTGGCCACTTAACGTTATTCGGATCTCAACTATGATGTGGCAATGTATTCAACTTTCATGAGAAAACTATTCTAAAAATGTTTCGAGCACCTAATGGTTGACAGCGAATTGAGAGCTAGGTAGCGAAAAGGAAATAAATGAAACAAAATAACTATGTCAAATACAGTTATATGAGGCGACAAATTTAACTCATTTTGATCAATGATTGTTATGTGACTCCGACTTACTCTAGTCAAGATCTCCTTAAACAAGACTGTAGGTTCCATTTACTAGTAAGAATGAAGGTTTTCAAAGTTAAATTATTCTATTAGCAAAATCTTACATTTTTTAATTATTTGCAACACAAAAGTGACATTTCAAACCTTTGCTTGTTTGTCCCTAACCTTTTTTGTCATATTAAGTTAGAAGAAAGGGACTTTTCTGAGGTTTAATGAACGAACTTGAAATACTTTCTCAATGCGTGTGTACCTTTTATTGTAGGTCTGAACAAATAACTTGCGTGCAAAATTTCAGATCATACCATCACTGCGATGTCCAAGAATTATTATTTCTGTTTTAAAAAAATGACTAAGAAATGGAAAAAAAGATTTGAACTCAGACCGTAATTAAATCGTGCAAAAGTCGTATTTTCAATTTAAATCTGAGTACATTATTAAAAATCTTTTTTTTGATTTTTCCATTTTAGGTGTTCACCTAATCTTTGCAAGAATTTGAAAATTAAGGTTTTTAGGCTTTTGACCTCAGCGGAGCACTTTTAAGGAAATTAAATTTGTCTAGATCGGCACAGCCTAATAGAATTATATTTATTATGTGTTAGCATTGTACGCTGATTTAACGAGCTCTTATTTAATGACAAGTAAGCGCCAATTTAATAGATTACATCTACCAATACATTTGAATAATGGAACCATTGGACCAAATATTATTTTATCCATTAAGCAAGAAATATTGATGTTTAGGATCCGGTTCAACAATTTTATGTATAACACATATAATAAATCTTACTTTCTACAAATGCGTTATTTAATTAAATATTAATTTGTTTTTAACATATTTATTCATCATAATTACATATGAACATGTGAACAATATATACATAAAGAATTTTGGTTCAGAAAGCTGATAAATGTCCTCTCCCAGATACGATACTATAAATATGTGTTTTTAGATATAAAATACAGGCTATGAAACTTAACATTTTAGAGGATTACATTAAGATTGTGTTCTTTTTTAGCATCATGTAGCACTGTTTATGTAAACAAAAATGTGTTTTTTTATCATATCAAATATAAAAATTGCCAAAACAAAATCTACAAAAGAGGAAACATGTACTTTAAAAACATACTAGTATTGCTACACTGGCATGACTCCTTTTGTCAATTTCTAAATTTGTCAAGTTATTCTAATGTCTCATAATACCAAAGATATCTTTCAGTTGTTCAACATTTTGCACTGAACGAGAGATAAACCGTCTCTATAACATGACAATCATTTACCTTATTTGTTGCATTTTATAATTATGTAAAGTGGATATAATGCAATTGTTTGTGAATAAAGTCTCTGTTAACATATGATTGGAAATAAAGTTAATAATACACCAAGCTTTGGGCAGGCTTGATATGATGTATTGATATGATATAGATAGCTCAAAAATGTATGAAAAACAATAATCATTTATTTGAAGAAAGAAATCAAATTTCGGCCTATTCCAGCCATTTGCAATGGCACTTTTCAGAAAATAAATTCCTTTGAATAACAACTTTTAGACTTGCAAGTGTACGCTATGTCTCACATTGTGCTTAAAAGAATACAAATTCATTTGTATATTATTCAAAATCATGTTTGTTTGTATGGTTTTATTTCATACAAAGGAAACGTACTTTTAGTTTCTAGATACTTCAACAAGCGTTGAGGAAGTCTATTGGTCCTTATTATTAGAAAATACAAGTACATGTAACACATATATTGTTTTATATATGTACTTTAAAACTTAAATAAAATAAACTAAGAAACCTTTATTAGCCGACAAGAACCAAAATTTTAGGATGAGTTTCATGTTTTTCAAAATAAATGTCAATGACAGCGAGTTCATTGGTCCTAAAATAAAAGAAAATACTCGTGTATGTGATACATTTGCTGCTTCCAATATGTACTTAAGAACTTAAAACTATTATAAGGGCACTAGAACAAAAACTTGAACTTATAGATGAATCTCAGTAAAAGGATTGATAATGTGACTTAAGACTTAATAAGAGACCAGTACAATAATCTTTTGAAAATAAGTCAAAACGAGTCTGACTGCTTTCTGTAGCAATGATATTATAGTATTGTAAGAACATATATATTGATCAAATTGTATATACTATATTTCTCTCTGAATAGTACAGTTAAACTATAATTCCTATAACATTAAAAAAATACCGCAAACAAATTAACAAGAATGCTACATATAAACCCTTGCTAGAAAAAAGGTATGACTTTGATTGACATTATTAGCGATTTTTTGTAGCTTTGGGAACGAATCTGAAAGTTGTCATCTGGCGTTTCTTCGGATCTTAACTATGATGTAGCAATTAATTCAACTTTCATGGGAGAACGATTGTGAAACCGAGAAGCAAAAGATCAGAAATGTTTCAAGCATCTAATGATTGATAACGAATTGAGAGCTAGACAGCGAGAAGGAAATATTAAATGCAATGGAATAACTACTAGTATGTCAAATGCAGTTAATCTCAGACGTACAGTTTTTACATGTTAATAGATAAATAGAGAATAATAGGTTGGTGCCGTGGATGGAAAAAGTTTATCTGGCGAGGCGGAGGAATTTATTGGGGGAGCCGAAATTCCGGAGCAGAGCCAGATAAACTTTCTCCATCCACGGCACCAACCTATTATTCTATTTATCCTGTCACTGTTTTTTTTATAAAGAATTTTATTAGGCAAACTACCTTTAATCACACTATCGGAAATGTTTCTATATAAACAAAGAAGGCCCGAAGCGTGCATTATTCTACAACAATGCACTCGCCGTTCTTATTATCTCCCTGTGTATTTTCACATTGAAGGCGCCATTTTGTTTGAAAAATGTGATAAATAAAAACATTTTTTTGTCGAATTTTGTTGTGAAAACTATGTAGAATGAAAGAAAATGGTCAAACTAAGAAAATGAACACCAATATATTTTATTCAGTCGTTAACGCTGTACAGACGTTTAAAGTATTGTTTACGTGACGTCACAATGTAGCGCCAAACAGCACGTGCAAAACAATCAAATCAAGTACGCTATTTTAATGTCGCAAACGAGTTAAGTTTTACATTTATTTCACTTTTAATAATTTTTATTTCGCTTGAAAAATTATAGAGTGAAATAAAATAAACAAACAAAGTTTTATCAACGTTTCCAAAATTCGTTATTCTACACACAGAAGATTTAACGACAGTTTTTTTCATACCACTGGAACGGCCTGTAAAGAACGTTTCTATTGGAAACTCTGAGGCGAAAACAAATTTAACCACCAAACATAAAGTCCAACATTATAATAATAATTATATTTTTTTCTTGAAAAGTAGTCCGGCAAACATGCATACCACGTGATCAAGTGCCGTAGATCAGTAAAAATATACGGCACCTTGTTATCGGGCCGAAATTGATACAAGTGACAGGATAAATGGTGTTAAATGTCTACTAACTCGTATTTGATTTTTATATGACACCCAAGTTACCACTTATTAAATAAAAACTGAACTTTTATTATATTAACTTACTCGTACTTTTTTTTATCATATATTGAATGACTGTAAAATCTTATTTGTTTGACTCCGACCTTACTGTAAAAATATCTACTCCGCAAGATTTGATTAAAGTTTAGGATTTCCTTCCATACCTTTATAAATACATTCCTACTTTCTATCAGAAAGCTTTATAAGTCAAAAACTGCTTATAGACTTTAAAGTTGTAAACGTATTTAATCAAACAGAGTTCTGACATCCTTTTTAGATAATCATTTCTTCTGCCATTTGACATGTACGTGCCTAAACGGATATAAGCTATAACATGTCCAATATAAGCATGATCTTCGTTCAATACATAATATGATTATACCTCAATGAGGTTTTAAGACATAACATGACTGGAAATATGTATTTTCCGTGCTTTGTAGGTCTGAACAAAAAAACAACAACAAAAACTTGTTGGTGCGACATAACACCCAGCAAATATTTATATACTGTCTGAGGCATTTCGCTAGCCTTTAAAACGAATACGAGTTTGATATATAAATAGCTGTCACACGTTGTCTTTCAAGGAAATATGTTTATTAGAAAAATATTAATTTTGAAATGGGTACTTGTCCATATATATAAAATATACATTGTATATCAACAAGACCGATGACAGTATGTGCATGTAGCTGAGATTACCATCTCCTTAAAAAGTCCGACGCAAGAAGATTGGTAAAATTGCCTTTTTGAAAACAAAGTTTTATTTTTTTATATTTCTGTATTTGGCAAATACGAGTACACACACTTTTCTTAGTTATATTCACACATCTTTATTTAAAAAGAGCTCATTTCGGGGTTTCCATTACTTTCTTTAAATAAAGAACATTTAATCCCATTGCCGTTTTGTCTTACTAAAACAATTGAGTTTCATTGGTTTACGAATTGGTTCTCAATTTCAGTAAAGTTGCAATATGCTACTGTTTAAATTGATGGAGATATAATATCGAGTATACGTGTCAAGAAATAAAACAGATTTGATCACAAATGTAATGAATGTATTTCGGTATACTATTTATAACAATTAGCATGTTTATACCGTAATAATATATGGATTTATAGAATTGTGTCGAGTATCACCAGAAAGAAGAAGCGCGTATGATTTAATTTATCTTAAAAAATGTGCCTCTGGTTGTTTTTTTTTGTTTTTTGTTTGTTTTGTTTTTTTGTCCAGCTTCGATTCAAACAGACCAAGTCATACTGCAGTAAATAAAGGCCTTTGAATAACAACTTGAAGACTTGAAGATATGTCAACGGATGCCATGTCTTATATAAGCCTCACGTAGGCATTGTGTTAATTTTATCCTTTATTAATAGCATGAAAACTTACATTCGACGAAAGACACACGTATTGTTTTTAATATAATCATCGAGGAGGTCTATAAAGCAACTACTGGACAAGAACAATTATTTAAATGCCAATGACTGACAGTGGGTTCAATGATTCTATATGTTGATAGAATAAATATGAAAAACATGTATTGTTATGTCATTACCAATATGCACTTAAAGCTACATGCCTGCAGATGAGCCGAAGTTTCCAAAAAAAAAATTGAGAAAAATGTACTGAGATTTTTAGATAGTGAAAATATTCACAAATCAAGTAATAATTTAAATGTTATTTGTGCACATTCTGAGCTATTGTTTAGTTATTTTCGAAGATTACTGTTGTTTGCAATGTGTAAATCACTTTTTGTGTACACTTGAAAAAAATACTCTTTAATATGATTATATTTATTTTTTTGAATTATGAAAATTAGCAAGAATCAAGGGACATGCTGCTTAAAAAAAACAATATTGAACTTAGATGAAACTTGAATATCTCCATTTTAATATTTTGCTCTCTTGAGTTTCTTTTTGTGTCGACAATAAACAACTGTTTTATAACAATATTTCGAATTCATTTAATTATATACATATATCGTCATCATGCAAGCAGACAATTCTACCAAACCGCACATTTTGCATTATCCAAATTTACTTGAGAATATAGCTCTTAAAAACCCGAAAGTTAGTTAATATCTTGATAACGTAATATATCAAGTTTGGCATTCAAATAAAAATAACTGTGACTACCTGTTCGAATTACCTATTGGAAGTTATTCAAACATTGTAAATAATTTTTTTTCGAGACATTTCCTTACCTAAAAACTAATACGATTTCAATCATGTTATAGTTGACATAGCTATGAGATCACTTTTAGGATTTAATTTAGAATTGTTTAATCACGAGTATAATCACTAGAAATTACAAGAAGATTTACAATGTTGCCAGTATGTTAATAATAACATTTTGCACTGAACTCTTATAACACTTGTAACCAATATAAACAGACATATACAAATAACACTTAAGCTTTTTAATGTTTGGTAGTTCCGTTTTACCCAGCTGCTCAATATATTAAAAGATATCTCAAAAATAAAGAGAAAGGAAGTAGTTTTGCATCCTTTTGAAGTAATTGAGATTCTCCGTAATTCCAAAGAGCTGTATATGTATATTGATTTATCTTAAAAGCACATTATGCTTCAGATATCCATATTTTTTAATATTTTAGAAAAGTCATATAATAAATACGTGTTTAATAATATTCTGAAAATGGATGAAGAGCATGTAAGATGCTTAAGGAATGAAGAAGTATCACTGCATATGCATTAATGTGTTGTAACGGTAGCAAAATGTAAACACATAAGTATTTTGACTTCAATACGAAGTAATAATCCACTATAATCATACCAATTGTAACATAACAAAATCCGCAAAAAGTAGTTTTTACATACAGCAAATTTCAAGATACCTAAAATGAAAGAAGTTTAAATTTGAGAAATAAAATTGATAGCATTTCTAGGGCATAACGGGTCTCAAACTAAACTAAAGAGCAAATTTCGTTCGGGATTTATACGTTACGAATTTAGCTGTAGGGAATTAGTCCGAATTTCAACTTATTAAGACCAAAATCTATTACGTGATATTTCTAATTTTCAATAATTATTTTACCGTTTAAGGGGGAAAAAGCTTGAATGATGTGTTTGAAAATTATCAATGTTTCTTTTATATCTATCTCAAATTTTACAAACAATAAATTGTTTTTACTGAAAATTTACAAAATTAAAATATTCGTAGTGGCATCTGCCAAAATAAATAGAGATATTTTCTGCATAAACTTGCGTGTTTACTTTATTTATTTTTTTGCTCGGAATTATTCATAAAATGGTATGGTAGGCCTATTTAATCATTTTCTTAAAGAGAAATAATTGTATTATTTTCGACCTTCTCCTGTCTTCAACGGTCACCAGTTTCCAAAGACCTTCTTCTGTATTGATCGTTTATTCAATTGTCAACTATATTCCTGACAAACGTTTATTAACCCCCCCCCCCTCCCCAAGTAATGTTGAAAATAGTTAAATGAAACATATTTCTATCATTAAAAGTGTCTTCACCGCAGGAAACATTTTCACTTGTACCAGTCTTGGGCAAGTTGAATCCTTCACATATTTTAAAATTCCTTGGAGAGCGTATTACCCTCATTGGAAGCTGGAGGGTATGGCAAGCAACCTATTCGAACTCATTCGGCAACAGTGGGCTAATCATAATACCATTGCATGTGTAGCCTCATGAAAAGTGTTTAAGGACTATAATGCAAAAAACATATTCCGTGTTTGATATCAATAATGATACATAAATTGTAGATCAATTTTGTCCTACTTCATGTACTGGTACAATTGATAGTGTGATAGCAAACATTTAGATTGTATATCCAATACTGGCCCCATTGCAAAAATTCATATTGATATGAATCATGTCCATGATAACGCATTTAAGCAAAATTTGTTTTAATTTATATAATAATTCTTTGCAAAGTCAGCATATAAGTATGTGCCCTTCATTTTTGTATTGTGATGACGAATGCACGAAATAGTATGTTATTGTATGACCATACATTTTGTTCCTCCTGGTGTTAAACTTGCTGGAGCTGTTAATCACGACGTTTTATAGATCAGTTCTTACATACTGCTATTTATCTGAAAATTTGTACGCCAGACACTGTGGAAACAAGATTATTGTTTCATCAATTACTGTTGATAACACCGTAATGTGACAGAAGTAATCCAAATGACAAATATTCTGTCTAAATCAGCTGAATTATATATAGATACAATTACGCATGCGCAAAAAAAACAACGCAAAAATATCAACAACTAAAAACAATGATAATGACTATAGATTTGCCCAAAAGCAATTTAAGGTAAAAGTAATTCATTAATGAAAAACACGCAAATAAATATCGTCATGAACACAATAGTACATAATAAAGTAAATAAAAAACCAAAACGTTTTCTTTTTATCACACAACTTATAGCAAATAGACTCATTAGAATAAAACTAAATAAAGAAACTATGTTACGTTTCGTCAAAGACATGATCATGTCATCCGAAAACATAAATTTAAATTAAAAGCGTGTGCCCTGTTAAAATATGAAAATGAATATTTATTACATACACGATAAATACTCATTCATAATGTTATTGTTTTGACTTTATAAAAAAACCTTTGATCTTAAGCGTCCGTTGCCGAGTGATTAAAGTCGCTGACTTCAAACAACTTGCCTTGAACCTCATTGGTTTGAATCCCACCAGGGATATTGGTTTGAAAAAAAATCTGAATGTAAAATCAAAGGGCACCCGGGGCGAGGCAAATTTTGATTCCATTAGGAAAATTTAATACTACAAACTAACTATCTTAGCACTTGGAATCACATTTTGAGGAAAGAAGATTTTTTTAAAGATTGCAATTTTAGGTTACCTTACTTAGATATGCAATGGGAAGCAATGCGGAAAAACTTCTTCTAATTAAGTTATTTGATGGATTCGTAGACGACAGACAGCCTCAACAATCTGAATGTTGGAAATATAACTTCTGAATAGTCCTTGGTTGTATATAAATTTCCTTGAGAGTGATCAACAAGCTACTACAAGTATATGTATTGTAAGTGACATAAGCTAGGAAGGAAATGAAACCGAATATACGTAAAATCTTGCCTTTCGTAATGATGCTAGACAGATACAATGTTTCACATGCATATTAGCCTTATCAAGAAGCTTAGTAAAACAAACTAATTTCCTGAATTTGCACAGATGTATTTTTTTCCTGCAGGATTGTGTATAGATGGCTAAAGACTAGAAGTAGAAATACATCGAAATAAATACTTACCAAAGTCATTCATATTGCCAACGAAATGCGAAACATGAAAGTATTTTTCTCTAATCTCGTATCTAGTTGTAGTCCAGTGTAAAAAATGAAACAAATATAAAAGTTATGGAAAATATACCGGTAATGATAAAAACAATTTTATCAAATGTTTTAACAAACTCTTAAATATGTCAGAAATGGACTTTAACCGAAACATTTTACATAAAAAGAGACGTAGTATTAACAAATGAATTTGTTGCTCATGAATATTTTAATGTCATAATATTGTTTTACATGTGTACTATACCTGAAAACAGCTGCGCAAAGGTTATTGTAATCGTAGATTAATAATAGGCAATTCATATTGGGCATTAAACTTTTTATTTTTTGTCCATTACGACATTCTAGAATACATCTGGTGCATGTTTGAAATTTATTTTGATCATATTTCAATTAGATGACTACTTGTATATAATAGATCTTTTTATGGAATTTTCTAATCTATAGAAAACGCTTGTGACCATCTGCCTTGTCATTACTCGTATCTCAGTCGTTTTGGTGCGAAAACATATTTCATTGTTTACATGTATAAGAACGATATTCATGTATATCTTGAATGTTTAATGTGATCTCAATGGAACATGTTTGGCTATAACACTGTTTTCGGCAAATATTTTGATTTACTTTTTGTTGGGCGAAAGTCATGTTTCATCATTTACGCTTTCTACTGTATGAGTATACTCAAGATAATGCAATGGATTTATCAAAATATTAATATTATTTATGTGAATTAACGTATATTAAATGGAAGTGCTACACAATTTTCTCCATCAATACTCCAACATTTCCCTCCTTTTAGTGCCACTTTTCCTATAATTCATTTTGACATAAACGCCAAGATCCAATTCATTAATCAGGATGGTTTTACCATATATGTCATATTCGCCGACAAAATAATCTGCCAGAAAAAATAGTTTATTTTGACATTAATTGATAACCTTGTTTACAGACTCGAATACCAAATGGAATTGTATGCATCTTTGGAGATTATTATACATTTCTTTTCCGGATAGGAAATATAGTTGAAGCTTAAACAAAGAAATATAATAATTTACATAAAGCGTAAAAAGCTGCATCGGTTGATTTAAAAAATTAATGAGTAATTTCAAGTGATACTTTTATGTTAAAATTCAAAGAAACATTATTTATCTTTCGAAATGTTATTTCTTCAAATACATGCTATAATAATGCATGTAGTCATTATACCACCTATATTGGCTTGTTCCCTATACAAATCCAAAAATCACCAAGTTTAGCAGATTTTCTTTTCCATTGTGTATATATGATGCAGTAAACCTTGCAAGGAACCAAATTATGATATTTGAAAACAAATTATTGTAAGTAATAAAGAAAATACACTGACGTCTCTAGCGCATGGTAGGTATCAACAATTCTAAACACAATATTATTGGCCATTTTAATGCCGCATATTAACATACGACGTTTACGAATTTCCCTTGGCCTCCCGTTTATTCTAACATGGATGTTAGTAAATTAAGAAGAGAAATTTAACATCCTCGCGAGGAAACTTCAGCGACATTTAACGCATTATCTGTCACATGTTTTAGTTTATCCCTTAGGGGAATCCTAGTATACCCTTGCGTGTCTGTCTTCAACAGGATTAACATCTATCTTTCATAGAAATTTTGGTATGTTTTTACTAGTACCGATTAGAATGATTGAACTGTTAATTCAAGCATGGTATTTTAAACATTTTAAAAACGATGCGTTGCAGAAATTAATAAATGAAGAATATAGATCAATTAATATGTATGGATTTAACTTTGTCGTTAAGAGCAGTCATAAATTTAGACTTATCAATCTTGTTTGCCAGAGCAAAATAGGTTCGACAACTGATAAGTTTTGTTAAGTTTGCAATAGATTACAAAAACTATTAAATTTAGTAATATAACAACAGGACAAACGAAGTGCATAGTAAGTTATTCGTAAGCTGTGTCTCAATTTTAAGGGGAAACACAAAAATAATAATCGGGCTGTCACACTATTTCTCTCCATTAAAAAATGTCAATGCAAATCCATATAACTAGAAGAGGGTGTTTAGTTAGTACAAATCCTTCAAAAATAAATATAACATTCAAATCATTGAATGTATTGTGCATGTTTTATAAAAAGAAAGTCTACCGGTGCATTGCATGTGTTGTTTTTTATAGAGATAAATGCATTGCTTAAAAATCATTAAAAAGATGTCTCTCGAGAAACTTTTTTTACTGGGAGAATTTGGTTGAAATCTGCTTTTTGATTCAATTATGTTCAATATGCAAATTGCAAAGAGCAGTATCATTGTCTACCAAGTAACTTATTCTCAAAGATAAAATACACTGTTTCTTATTACAAGGACTAGACCAATTTGGATGCAAATAACGCTGTTTCTTCCGTTAGAAAACCCGAGATAGACCTACTGCAATTCAACCACTCTTTCAAACCATAATTAAACAGACTCTATGTCTGCAAAGGAGGGTATATATATCATTTGTGTTTATTTGGGTTTTTTTTTACATTTTCTTCGAATCACAAAAGTTGCTAAAAAGAGAAAAAAACACATTTGTAATATGTTTAACAACACAACGGATTCTGTAGTTTATGATGACTAATTTGAACGTAATTTCAAAACACGTCCAATGTTTACTTTTTTAAGAAATAGTTTTGAGTGATCATAATAAAGACAATAATTGTGACCGTTATTCTCAAGTTTGAGGGAAAAGCGAAATCGTCGGTGGAATTATTATTATTATTATTACTTATTATTTTGATAACTATTATCAGTTCTAGGACAACAATTATAATAATTTGATTTTGTCATTTCTTTTCTTTCGAAAATTTTGGGTTAGGGATTTGATACATTCAATCGGATTTATATAATTAATTAATAAAAAATACGACTGCGAGGACAAATATTCAAACATTTAAAATAATTGCAAGTCTCTTTTTTGATAAAAGGACCTATTCTTTCTTTTATTTCATAAAAAACCTAAGCTCCGTATATAACATAACATAACATAACATAACATAACATAACATAACATAACATAACATAACAAGTAAGCATTAGTTCTGAGAATGAATTAATTTAGAATAGACCGGTAGCAAACTAGACGGCTTATCTAGCGAATGTTATTGTGGAATGGAAAATGCAATACAGTCTTCGATGTTCCGATGAGTACATTGCGATATTTGGATAAGTGACAAAATCTATGTTATATAAGTGAACGATCAAGAATTTTCGCTTGGGTAAACACCATGAAATAACCGTTTGATTGAGTTAAACCCCAAAATATTGATTAATTGAAAATAATCAATTGTAACAGTAATTCACTATTAAAATAGATCAAAGAATACTCTAACTGTTGAATATAAGACAATTTCTCTTTTTTTTTAAATGTTTGTAATTATAATGCTTCCAAATAAAAGAAAAAACATCAAAATCATCAAAAAATGTTAGTAATGATGCGAAGATAAAACTGAAATTAAATTGTGTTATTGGAGCATACGAAATTATCATATCACTGAAACGAGGCATAAAAAATGAAAATGAGATCAAACAAACAAGAAGAAAATATATAATACGTCAACTTGCATTTGACGTAGAGCTCAAATGTTAAATTTATGTATTTGAACTATAAACTTTACATGACACATTGAACAGCGGGACTATGTTGTACGTAAAGAACGCCCGGTCGACGTCATCGTTATGTCACGCTGATGTCAAACCTGAACTTCAAAGGTTAGTGTTCTGTTCACTTCCTTATCGGAACTATGTGGTGCAACTCTCAACATATTTAGCAATGCTATGTAACATGAGAGAGATGCATCGTCAAATAGTCAGTCTGTCATTATCTAACCCTTTGGCGTTTGTTTCTTTTCTAACACTTTGATTCCAGAAAACGGGGTTTTGTAAACAAATCCTAAGTTTCCATTATACTTAAACCGACCGTGCTAGTTATGGACCATTGGCTTGTTATATATGCGAACATTTAATTTGTTTTAGTGTTTCTACTGATTGCATCCCACACTAAATTATAACTGCACGCATTTATATGTTACCTGTTGAAGGCATGGGCATAAAACGATCCTAAGAAATGATCATTCACCACAAACGTCTTCACTTTTCCCGGAAAAGATATTGAAAAGTAGTGTGACACCAGAGGTTCTTTTAAATCAATATGTTATGCTATTTTGTCACAATGAATGAGAAATGTTCTCGTTATTTTACTCAGAATATGAACTTATTTGGAATAATTAGTAAAAAAAGTAAAAGTCTGGGAAAAAAATCTACATGTAAAACACAGCTAGATTTAAGAACATTTTCAAATCTAATTAGTAGACATAGTTAACTGAGATCGTTGTTGAAATGTACATATACAACCAAGAATACACTAAATAAAGTCAAACTTGAATCATAATATTGTTATGCATACAAGCCACCATCAACTGTTTGATCAATACAAGATAGACAAATAGAGTTAATACAAGAATACTAACGTTACGTATTTAGACTTGATTGATAGTGTTCACATAAAATGTCAGCAATTTTAATTCATTACTCCTTTATTAATGTCACAAGCATAATCTATCATATATCGTTCAGTTGATTGAATTTTTACTAAAATAACTAGACATTTAATTTTGAATGCAGAAAGCAATAAGAATTCTATAAAAAAAATTAAACCTTTCAAAGATATGAATGATCATTTTCAATATACAGAATAAAGCAAGCAAAATTGAAGGGAAACAAATAAATTTCTACTCAAACTTTTAAATGACTCATTGTTGTTGACTTAAATTAGGTATATCGATCTTAAAATTCCTAGAAAATCACAAGAGCAGGAAATTCCATTGTGAAATCAGGGTATTTTCATTAATAAGCTATCAAAGCACAACTTTCTGATTATTTTTCCGCAAATAACATTTATCATAAAAAGAAAGTGACATAATATTAGAGATCATGTACCGATGCAAAAACAATCAAAATTAAAACAAAACTTACGGAATAAGGAAATCAAAGTTGAAGACTATAAAATCTAAAGTAACAGCATTATATTTTTATATCTATAAATAAACATACGGTATTTTTTCAAATCAATGAAATGTTCAGATGCTGTAATAGTTCCAAATAACTGAACTTGCAATTATTTTATAAATGTTGTCAAACGCTAAAGAGGTGACCATTTCAATATTTCTGTTCGTTAACTTAACAAATAAAATCGAAACAGCGCATGCGTTGACACTATTCAATAATAATAACAGCAATAATAACAATACACAGCAATATGAAAATAGTGTGCTTGCCTAAGAATCAAGAGGCTTCACTTGCCATTTTGGCAATAAGACACACGGTCATGGCCTTAAGAATGAGAAGAGGTTCGATTGATAGCCTAAGAATATGCGACGTTTTCTTCTGCTTGCCTTAACCAAATACCATTTTTCGAACCCTAATATCTCTATCCTATTTATTTGATTATAATTACAAATGTGCTAATATGTAGGTCAGTGGTTTACCTTTACAACAGTACAAATCACATTTCCTGACCCTAGACACAAGGTAACAATATGCTTAAATAGCATAGGATGTAACTGTAAAATATGTTTTACAGTGCTAAGTTTAAGTAAGTTAAATAAGAGTCGAAAACCCGTTCAATTAATTACGTATGTACACTCATTTCCTTGCCAATATGTTAACAGCATGATAAACTTTATAAAAAAATGTTTCTGTCATAAGCAAAAACGCTTAATTCATCTTACAGTTATTTGTTGCAATAATATTTTCTTAATATATTAATTGATAGAAATATATATTTTATAAAACCATCCAATTGCTCTGTTTCACCTTTCTTCAAAAACTGATAGATATTACTATTCTTTTTGTTCTAGAAATGTACGTAAGATGTCATTAACGAATTGATATTTTAAATAAACAACGTTTGAATTCAGTTTATGTCATATAAGATAACGTTTAAACAAACAAACTGAAGGGAGAATTTTAAAGTACACTTTGTCTTCTTGTGACTTTTTCAAAAGGTCATTTATTCAGTCACATATCAAACATCGTGACCGTGAAAAAAACTGTTTGCTTCGAAATGGTATGACTATGTATCATTGTGAATAACAGATAACTCATTTATAACTCTGTAAGAAATCACCCCAAACTAAATAAATGCAAAATTTCATGAATTGCTAAATAATGTTTGTTATTCGAATTAGTAATTATTTTCCTAGAAAATGAAAACGCTTATATGATTGTACAAGTGAAACAATATATAATGGTTTTACATGTAGATATGGTGCCTGGATTTGTTTCAAAGATAAATATTTTTCTTAAGACGTTTTGTCTGGAAACAAAACAAAAAAAAAACATATTTATTTTTTCTGCTACTAGGCTCTTATTTCCATGAAAAAATGTTGATGAGTACCATCTTTGTAAAAAAAGTATAATTTAATATCTAAATTTTAAATGGAGGACGTTTTTTTAAGTATAATTATTCTGACTATTTACAGCAGCTTAAGTAGGCATATGAATAACAAAATTGATGCAGTAAGGACCAGATCTAAATTTGTTCAGAGTTGGCTTTGGAAGATGCCATATAGTGAAGCCTTACAAGAAGATCTTGACATATTATTGCTTCCATAGTTTTGTGAATGAGAGTGAAAGTTGTCATTTAGTGTACTTCGGATGTCAACTATGATGTGCCAATCAATTTAATTTTCATGGGAGAACGATTGTGTAAATGAAAAGCGGAAAATCGGCAGTGCCTTCAGTCTTGTAATGATTGATGGCTTATAGAGTGCTAAATAGTGGAAACGGAATGAAGGAAACGAGTTAACGATTTTGAATAGAGTACATATGAGAAAAAAAACGTTTTTACACATTTAATATATAAGACTGAAAGGCTTCCCTATAAAATAATTGTAACATCCAACTAAATATGAATTAAAGTTTTGGTTTTCGGTTTGATTTGATTGAGTTTGTTCATGGATGGTAGTTGTACATGTATAAACAAGCAAACCGAGACTGCAATTTTGTTCATGCCCAACTTCCATGTTACGATAACAAACACACATTGTATTTGACAAAAAAGGAACAACTGATTCCATGTTTCATAAGACAGAGCATAAAACAAAGGAAAGACAACATTGAACGTAGTATTTTGATCAAGATTTAATCTAGCAATGCCATAAGTGCACATGTGAATCTTTATTGTCCTTCAATAAAAAAAACTTCTGTTAAATGTTTGTAATATATTTTGATCATATTTCAATATGATGACATTTCGTGACTTATTGCTCCTTTTATGGAATTTTCTAATTCTGAAAATTTTATGTAACCATCTGCTTCTCGTTATCATGTGTCAGTTGTTTTGGTATGAAGACATTTCTCTTTGTTTTAGAGAACGACATACATGTATATCTTGAATGTATTAAGTGATATGAACATGTTCAATTTTACTATGTATAAATTAATGTTTTCAGCACATGTTTTAAATGACTATTTTAAAGGGCAGAAGTCACGTTTCATGATTTAAGCTTTATAAGTTTAACTACTCTTCATTTAAAAAATGCAATTAATTTATCAAAATATTTTAAGTTATTATTTATTGAAATTCACTTCAAAATGCAAGTGCTTCACATTTTCTTACTAATACTCTTACTATTTTTAGATATTTTTCGATTAAACAATTTGACATACGCGCCAGGATCCGGTACGTTAAAAATTATTCTCAAGAAGGTTTTCAACCTTATTTCTTATATGTTTTGGAAAAAGTCCGAGTTAGAGCATTCAGAGAAAAACACTTATCCCGTTTTCAGGCCTAAACCAGGCAATAAATCTATAAACTTTTTTACAGTTATCTCAAGTATTATAGCCATTCTTTGATGCGCTACATGATTTTTTGATACTCTTACTATTTCTTATAATAAAATTGTATTTTACCTTCGAGTCGACGGATTTTCTGCATAAAAAATGGTCCGAGTGGGAGCATTTAGCAGGTGCGCGATGACGTAGTATCCTACCATTGAGAACATACATGGTATTTTCAAAATTTAAAACACGTTAGAATTTCTTTTCAAAATTTAAAACACGAAGACGGACATCAATCTTGTTTGACAAGATAAAATTAATTTCTTAATTGCATCACTTTGTACCGATTTGATGATAATTCCTAAGAGAATAAATGAATTGAATGTTACCACAAGAGAACTTAGTTCTTGATGAGTGATTAACGATTTAGTTTATACACGGAATTTATTATTTCAATTGTGTAGGTGGCTATCAGCTAATAATCACACGAATTCATCCATATCTGTATTATCTTTTAATACGTTCTATCGTGAGATCTGCTTAGATAGTATTTAAATAATTTGAGATTTGACAAGGTTAAAGTAATAACAATTGAAAAAAGAAAGAAACCTGACAAAAACATACCAATCGTCATACCGTTCTTTTGTTGCTTTTGATTTTCCGCTCCATCAACAAAAGGTATCTAAAATTCATAGAATTAGAAAATAAATTAAAAGGTCTTACCAATTATTTAAAGGCTGTAACCTACAAAAAATGATATAATGATAAAAAAATACAAAAGCACAATTAAACGTTGGAATTTGTAATGATAAGGGGAAATGTCTTCAGATGTCTGGGTGTTTTGTATTTATCATATAAACGATTCAAAATCATTATTTGTTTGTAAATATCTATTTAATTGCATGGTTTTAATGGTTTTAACTTGTGAATTTAAAATGAATGTTCTGTGTATAACATCATGATTTGTATTTACGAAATCTAATTAATTTCTATATTTTCCTTATAGTTTTAAAATCTTGTTATAATCTGTTTTTTAAAACATTTTTCTCATGCAGACTCGACGAAACAAACAGTATCATTGCCTACCAAGTTACTCATTTTTTTTGAAAGGCAAAGTTATAATCTTTCACATTACTGAGACTAGACCTATTTGGATGTAAATTACTGTGATTCTTCACATTAACAAAACCAAAATAGAACTACTGTGGTGCTACACTCTCCATAACCATTATTTCAAACCATAATAAAACACACACATGTCTGCGTAGGAGGGTATACATATCATTTGTGTTTGTTTGGCTTTTTACATTTTATTTGAATCACAAAAGTTGCTATATAGAAAGAAACACAGTTGTTTTTCCGTATTTCTGGGAGTTACAACATATCGGATTCGGAAAGAAACTTAATTGCTCGGAAAAGTTCGGCAAAAAGGCAGTGTTCCCGACATAATTCCTATTCACTGCTGTAATGCGGAGTATATTTATATAGATTTGTGTTGTGAGTATCAAAACTCACGTTCCAAGTGCACTTTTACGAAGAAGCATACTATTAGATAATACAACCACAAGAGGAAATGTTTCACCGAGATTTCTTAGGGACATTTATTCCATTATTTAAAATAAGTGCACATCTTTTTGTAATAATTATCCGTATGAAACATGACAACTAAGAACATATTTTGAGACAATTCAGTTAGGTGCTGTGAATGTGCCGGCAGCAGACTAGACTATTAATCTAACGAATATATTTCTTAAATGAAACATGCAATATTCCTTTCGTTTAGTTCAGAGTGTCATTTTCACTTTGGTAGCTACGCCAGCCTTACATAAAAAACCTTAATGTAGCTCTGTTGAGAGGAAACAATTGGCAAGAAGATAAAAGTTTAAAATAGTGCGTATCCATAGACAAATACTGCTGAAAATATCTAAAATAACAATTATAATATTGAAAGAAACTCATTATGTTATGTCTTGTATTAACCAAAAAGATAAAACCAAATAAAAAGCAAATTTCTTAAATCATTGTACAAATCCTCTAAAAATCAAGAATAAAGATCAATAAGGCAAAGGCACTATAATGATGTGAGATAGATAAATAAAGGTAATTCTAGTAAAACATTTGATTGCTAGACATGAATGATATTAAACACATTATTGAATTGGTAGGAAAAATAATTTATGACTACTTTACAAATGTCACATAATGTTACGTACCGTGATTTGAATAGTTATTACAATTGCAAGTCTTTTTTACAACGCAATAACTAAAATAGTATAAACTTGAAAGATTTAGACAAAAAAAAGAACAGGATACTACTGCAAAGTGAAGAATTGAAGCGTTAATGCAAATGTTAGAATGACACAAACTCTGTCTTTGGTAATGAGAATAAGAAATCATAATTAATTAAAAAATATTGTAAACCTATTGCCAGATTATTTAGAAATATAGAGTAACACAAGACATATACGAACAAAGTAAAATGCTTCAACAACCAGAGCAATCAACAGTAAGGCCTGAGGCAAGACTCATTCTGTCGACTCACAATAACTTATTGGAGAGAACATAAAATAAATACCGGGAGTTTGTGATTCAAAGCAGGATTCTTTCACTGTCAAATATTTCTGTATTTTAGAGTGAATTCAACATGAATTAGGAAACGGAATGCTTAGAAAAGCTATGTAGCATAACAATACCATTATTGCAAAAATAACACATACATGATCTGCTAGTAATTAATGACATATAAAATCATAAAATTGCCCACGAAATTAAGGAAGCCGACGTGTAATACTAAAAATCGTATAAACATGTAATTTATATTTGTCAGTAAACAAACGGTAATTCTACGATCAATTAAATGAATGTACAAGTAGTAAGTGCTTTCGAGTTGCAAATCGTTGGATATTAATATAAGTGTAAGAAAGAACAATAAATATTAGATGTGACAAACGCTGAAATTATTTTTCAGCGTAATGAGAAACTCTGTGTAATCGTAGGAGACTTTGTGCCTGCTAGACGCTTTAAACAATTGCTGAGACGGAAACACTTGACAGCAACTTATATGTAAGATTGTCTATGATTTTAAAAAATATGACTGCTATGTCACAAAAACTGCCAGAATGTAACTTTAAACTAAATAATTACTAACATATTTCCTAAAAGGTTAATTACAATGTGTTAAACATCTCATTATGTGCTTGGTCATTGGCCTGCAGACTATGGCGTTATAATTGCTGCTTAAAAGTTGAATTTAAGACATGTGAATAGAAAGAAAAAGTATCGAGATGATTTTATCACACAAAGTTATTGACGTAAAATATTGCAAAGTTCTTATCACATAAGCTTTTGTCAGTAGTCCGGTAGAAACATTGTAACTGTTGTGAAGCTTAAATTTTAAACAATCCCTCTTAAAAGAAAATTAATGCAAGTAAAAATAACTACAGGTAACAGCATGTAACATTATTTCGCTCATATTTAAGGGGAAAAAATAATTTCATGATGTAGACTTATGTCTTTAGATGCGTTCTTATTTAGTATGAAGATATTTCAGATTTAAGGCACTAAAATATTATTAAAACTGTTTTTTGTGTTTTTTTTACAAATTTGTTCGCATCGAAGTTTCTAATGCTGTAATCACTTAACTGCCATTTGAAAAGGAGCATTATTTTAGTCATATTATAATACAGTCATGTATATTGTAACAGTTTTTTCTTTACATGCTAATAAAAAAATTTAAGACAGACATTGAAAGATGCGCTGACTTTTTTGTAATGCGTCATTTTAGCTACGTACATAACATCGTTTCCATGACAAAAAGCAAGACATTTTAAAGTATGTAAAATAACAGTCGACGCCGACACAATACTTTTATACATTAAGAAAAATATTTTGCAATAGTTACAAAAAAAAGTATTTTGAAGACATGTTTTTATTCTACCAAAATACTCAAAAATTTACCCACCAAAATATGTCATACATTTTTATTTGAGTAGGACAAGTCACCAAAAGTTTTGATAACGAACAATAAATGAAGGATTCAAAGTACATAACAAACACTATATATTATGTAATTGTCGACAGTTTATAAACTCACTGACAGCCAGTTTAATTTGGCTTCACTTACTCGTCCTGTATATTCTGAATATTCTAACAGTTTGCTTGTGTTACGACGGGAACAACTGAGATTTACGTAGATCTTCGGCCGACTTTCAAGTCCACCAGTTTCCATTTGATTACATATCAAACATTATTGTCATGCAACTTAGCTGAAAAAATCTGGAAACAAAGTGATCCCCCGGAAGCAGTAATAAAATAATAAAAAGTTATAAAGTAATACAATTACATGAAAATTGCAGACTCGGTTGATTGAGTCTGTACATGAAGGATAAAGAATAAGTGCAACATCCCTCACGCCCCCTAGCACCGGCTTCAGCGGTACTCAATTCTCAACACTTAATAGTGCTAACATCAATGATCCCGAAGGACCAGAAAAATATAACAACACTGAAGTTTAGCAAGTTAGAAGAACTATGACTGTCACTATAAGTTTTTACATAATTTAGTTGATATTAGTGATGACATACATCAAGAAGAATTTTCTGTTCCTGGTCTTTTAATATATATATAGAGTATACATTCTTTTGTATTTTACTATTTACTTATTTTAATTATGGGGACAGATTTTGAAGTTTCTTGCACAGTCACATTTGTGTCAGATGATATACATGACGTTTCACTTCCAAGTAATAACAAATATACACCGCTTCCTTGACAAGTGCTTTTTGTTCTATGTGATTACAATTTCCCCACATATTCGATCCACCTTATGTCCATTTTTCACATAAAGGTGTTCATATAAACATTCCGCTGTCTTGTTGATTTTCAAATTCATCATGTTGGATTGTTCATTACCATCCTAGTATGTACTTCTTAAAACATTTGCACGAATCTGACATTTTAACTTATGACCTAGTTTCTTGATAAATAACGTCAGTTTGTCTACTGAAGTACACTGTTCTTCATTTCGACATTTAAAAATGAGTCATCAGTCATTTACCAAACATCGTTACCATAATGATAGCAAAATTGTTAACATTGAAATGATATGATATTCATGAATATGTTTTGCTTGGAACAGAAAAAGAAGCAGTCAAACTCTTCCTCAAAGAATTATTGGAAACAATGAAAACAACAAAATTACATGAAATCGTAGCCTCTTCAACAGTGCCATTCCCGAAACGTTCCTTTAGCACCGGCTTAGACATTATATAACATTAAAAGTTTTATATCTTGTCATAATGTAAAATAACATATTTTAAAGTAAATCGACGGAGGTAGGAGGAATCAGAATAAAACGTTAGATAATAATAACAGATAAATTGGCAAGTATCAAATTTATATCAGAATATCTTATATGGCAGCCATTATAATAATTGCTTTGTTGCAACACTGTGTTTAAAGATCGATATTTCTCTCAAGTCGTCTCAACTGACCTGATATTAAAATGTAAAATATCAACATCATGCAGCATTTGGATACATTGTATAGATGTTATTATTGACAAATGCATATTATCAGTTTTTGTAATATACATTGTTTATTAAACAAACTGAAGATCTAATGACTGAAGCACGTATTCGCTTAACCGTTCAGTACCTTTTTTCTTGTATAACGTCTAAAAAAGATCAACTTCGATGATAGAAAAATATACTGAATTATGATTAATGCAAGGTATATAGATGGCGCTAGTTCAAGCACAGAAACGTTTAATATATCATATACATGACTGTATATTATTTGTAGATATATATTATTTGTACAAGAAAAGTATGGTTTTGGGATAAGATTGACTTTGTTTGTCATGAATACCAAAGGAAGTAATGCAAGCTAATAAAAAATAAATAAAGGAAAATATACCAGAAAAGTACTTCATGTTCTTCGTGAAAGACTACAAGAACTTTCTTATAGTAATGAAAACATTAATTCAAACGGTGTTCCAAAGTCATCTTTTTTATTTCAATTCATTACCCCAAGGAAATTTTTCCCTGTTGCAATTGGTCGTGACACGGTCATATGACAGACGATGGAATGCGTATTAGGTGGTATTCAAGTAAAAAAAAATAATATATACGCATTATAAAGCTTGACGCTTCATTTGATCCCCTTAAAGTAGAAACATTAGAAACCAATCGTTAAAGCTTAACAGGATTTAGAGTACTAACCGAGCGATCCAAATTTTTTCAGTCCCGAACATGCAGCAAAAATGGCATCTGGCAAAATGAATATCTTGTGAAAAATATGAATTTTGACAGAGTACTTTATGTTCAATGTTTCGAATTTGCACTCTGTAGAAATATGTACATGTGTCGAAAACTATAGAAAACATATTATCAGTAAACTTACATATATTACCAAATGGACATAAATATTATCTAGGAAGATGAGGCAAGTCCATAAACGTGTTTATTCATTTAATCATCATCCGTCAACAAAATTATACTATTTCACTGTATAGAGACCGTCAGTCGAATGATTGATTGATTTTTTAAAATATTTTTTTTTCATTAAAAATGCCAAAGGTATATAGATCTCTGTATTATTATAACTTTCTTTAAAAATAAATGTTTAAATAGAAAACAAAATTTCAAAATGATAACATTTGCATTATGAAATATCATGTTTCCCAAATAAGTCGATTATAATTCATGTTGTTGTTTTATGTGTTTCATATTGTGTTTTTTCATGTAAGTAAAACAAATCAGTAGGTTAAAGAACTAGGTAACAGTTGTATGTTATTGTAAAACGCATTTATTTAATATTATTACATGCATACAACTTTTATCCACGACGTCTCTTCATCTATATGAAGTACTCATAGTGAGTAATAATCGTAATTGAGTTTTGAATGATTTAAGCGGCAGTTTGTCTCAATTTGTCATTCATATACCGTCGGGACCAGAAGTCGTTTGCCTATTCAATATTCGATTTGTCTTTCATGACTTTAAGCAAAAAGACATAATTATGCTTTTATGTTTATGAGAAATTTAACTTTGAAAATATTGTTTAACTGTATTTCATTTGTGTGTCCTTTCTGCACTTGTTGTAGCAAAACAAAAAAATACGGTGTTTTTTTTTTTCGTTTTAATGTACATGGTATAGTTTTTGCCTTATAATATGTATCTGAATTATGTAAATCTCAAACAAAACTGCTTTACACATGCAGATTAAACCAAATATTTAAACAATGTGAAATTATCTGACACAGATTCTGATGTCTCATTTACATTACCATTCAATCAATTAAAAAAATCAAACAAGTTTCTAAATATTTACACGAATAAGCTTTACCTTTTTAACACAATTTAGTGTTTTAATTTTTCCCGATAATTTATTTCATATCAGCAGTGTTAAATTCTAGTTATTGTTGTCATGAACCGAGCAATACTTTGGAGAATGCTACCTTGTCTAGAGCCATTGCATTTCTCATTAAATAATGCAGTATAATTGAGTCTGTAAATGATTGAAAATTGAAAATTTAGTAACATTTGCCTTTCTCACGAAATGCTTTGCGTCATAAATTCTGGTACAACTTTGATGATATTTTTACACAAACGTAATACAATTATAAAACATTATTACTGACATAACATTTCGCTTTATACCTGGCAGTAAATAATGTCTTGTATTATAAGTTCGCTTAACTGCATCAACAATTCTCGAGTACTTTTTTTAAAAACATCTAACTACTGATTACAATAACTTGACTTTTTATTTATCATTATCGTTTTGCTTTAAGTTTTTTCTATTTTGAAAATTATATAAACTTAAAACAACTTATTCATAAAGCAAATAATTCGTGTTAAAAAACTGCTATAAGAAAGTTCTTAATGAGAAAGGTTCTGATCGAATTTATTGGCTAATTACCAAGCGAAAAGCAGCAAAAAGCAAATAATATATCGTTAACTTACTAAATAAGCTATGATTTGAAATTTCTTTGTTTGACATAAATGTGTACAGATTAAGATTCCAAAGAATAAACAACATATTACTACTGTTTATTATAGCATATACTATGTCGGTTCCAGTTTCACAAAGACTAACAAATTCAAAGGAAAAACAATATACATTTGATTATATAGCAAAATATGGTATACATATGAATACAATGTGGTACGTTTTAGTCCATTATAAGAATCTTTTTAAGAGTAAAACTGTCACATGAAAACAAAATAATGCAACTTGAAGCAACAATAATTGACATTTATAGACATTAACTCATTGAAGAAGTTCACTTGAAGCTCTTGGATGCAATGAGGTTTAAATACTGGTCAACCAATAAAACGTCACAGAGAAGACTTATGTGAAACCTAATGTAACGCAAATATCAAAGACAATTAATATATCATTGACCATAAACATTTCATGAGTAAATTAAATTAAGATCTAATTTTCTAGGATACCATTCGGTTATAGGTTTTTAAAAATTGTCACCTTTTCCAAATTATTGATGATGGTGTAAATGTTATTCGATTTTAAAACGTTCTGACTCTGTGTGCGTGCCGGTGACAGAGATGCCTAAAATAACTTGGTTGGACTTCCATTAATATTAACATTATTGTAAATATCACCAAATCCAAATATCCATGCAAAAACTGAATGTAACCTATGAAGTGATAAGATAATTCCTCGAATGGAGGTATGAGCTGGATTTTTCAAGGCATTGCCATGCTATAGAAGATACTCAAAACGGACAGATGAAATGTAAATTTTGCTAGTATATTTTAATAGCGTGTGGTTTCGTATCTTCCAAAATGGTGGCACACATTATAAGAAAGAATTATATTTTGGAAGATTGATTTCCAAACCTTCGAAACTTTAAACAATCATGCACGTCGCAAAGACTTTGATCATGCTGGGGGCTTTTACGTATTATCAGATTTAATTGATTTTTTAAAAAATATTTGAATAATCAATTTCATGATATGTATAATATATGCCAAACAGAGGACTGTGCTACATATTACAATCAGCACGGAGTACAAAAGTGTTGAATTCAAATATATTAAATAAAGAAACTAATGGTATCCTAACGCATGCAAGACATGATTTATAAGCATCATTTTTCAACAAGAGACGCGCACAAAGTTCTTTCTTTACTGTAACCTAATTATTAACAGCTGTAGATCATAAAAACTTCCAACACTGTACAAATATTTTACAAAAAACACGTTCACCCCAAACCAGTTACATTTTTGTCTTAGTGGTAAATTACCTAAGAATTAAGCTGTTTAACCAAACGGATAACGGCAAACGAAGATAATTTTAATTACTTTGCTAAATAGTCTACTTTCAAAATACTTAAATATTTGGCACAATTGATACCATGCCAGTTTAGCGTCAAAAGTAAGTTTAGTCATAAGCCTTTTTAAATTTACAGATAAAATAAATAGAGCTACAATAATGCAGATGAAGATGTAAAAAAGCAAACGAATATCCAAAGGATGTTTGTTATGATAACTGAAATTCGTATCATCAATACTCGTTTTGAACCAACGGTTTAAAAAATATCTGTCTACCTATTGTGTCTCAATGTGATTATAAGTCTCGTAATGGTTCTTTGGGTTTTTTAAGAGAAGAAATTATTGTTAAGTAAGAGTCACTTCAAAACAAAAGCTTGTTAGTGTCGAGAAAATCTTCGTAAGCAGTGCTTTCAAAAGCAGAGTCTCAATATCTTTGCTAATTTTAAAGAAAACTTAAATATTTGTCTATCATCACCTAGCCCAGTCAAAATATGCAAGAAATATCCCTTAATGTATTAGTAATGGGGAAAAATCTTGTTCGAGAATTTTTAAATGTTTTTCTTTTTTTTTTGAATATTGCATTTAACATTCAAAGTTTTAACTTTAGTTTTAATATTGTACAATGTAAAGTCATTTTTTAAGTAAGTAGTGAGTTAAAGTTTATACCATATATCCGTAAAATATTTTTGTTGAACAAAATGTGCATGAAAAAATTATCTTCATATAAACAAGAAAAAAATGAAAGTCAACAGTTTTGCGTCCATCGGTGTGTTATTCCATGTTGCGTTTACCATTACCCTTATTCACACAAGCATTTAGGGTGATTAAAAATAAATTTAAGCTAAACGTTAATTGTGAAAATTTAAAATTCGTTCAAACAATAAAACCATTGAAAACCCTGACAATATATTTAGTAATAACGTTAACAGGAATTAATATTTCAACGTTTGTCTCAAATTTTTATTCTTTTATTCTCATACCGTTGGGATAAAATGTGTATTGATTATTCTTCATTTGAGTTCTTTCATGAATTTGAACTGAAGGGTTTTATTTCGTTTCATGTTTGTGTGAAAATTTTACTCTGAAAAATTATAGTGTGTACTTGTAATTCACTTATTGTTTTTGAACTTAAATATGTAATGCTAATTTTTTGCAACGTGTTTAGGGTTGGATACCGCTTTCTCTATCTTTGATATATTAATTTTAAATTAAACATAATATTAAATCATTTAAATTTCCTTTACACACATTTTAGTTCATCACAAGAAGATGCAAAGGCCACATTGGCTGTTATTAGAACTTGCGATCAACTTTTAAGACAAAGTAAAATGGACCTATACCACTGAGTCAAGGAAACGATTCCTTGACTCAGTTGTCAGAACTTTTAGTTATAGATTTGAAGGAAGCTGTGCCCTCTACTGGGTTAAGACAATCGTTAAGTATTTCAGTCTGATACGCACAATTACTCATCTGAAAAATTTCAGAGGCACGTTATGCTTTAAGTGGCATACAGGCGAATTCAAACATCCTAGTAATAGACAAAAATGTGCAATTCAGACTCTGGCTTATTGCTCCACTAGGTAATCAAGAGGTGCACTTATCATAACCTCAAAGGAAAATATTTAATATAACCGGATTCCATTTTTCGCAAATTTGTTTTTGTGCTTTATAGGAATAACTCTATTCCAGAATGTTTAGCTTGTTTGTATACATTTTAACATTATTTGTTTTCATAAATTTCGTTGCACATAGAGCTTAAAAAATTCAATTATGAAGCATAATCTCTGACATAACATTTCACTTTATACCTGGAAGTAAATAAAATTTGGAATCTCTTGTAGGAATATTGGCCATCTGGTTTCTGCATAACTCATTACACACGTTTATTAAAGATGATTGATTTTGTTACTGTGTGTATACCACACATGCAAAAAAAATATATATGTATATAATTATGTAAATAAAACAATTTTCAAATATGTAAAATGTGTACTGCAAATATTTGTGCACATTATATTTAATCAATAAATTATATCCATTCATTTCTTATTGGAAAATTTGACTTAGAATTTATAGCAAATAAATTTCTAATTACCTCCCTTTATTTACATGAAATGTTAAATTGGGTAATATCTTTATAAATAATGCTTATTTGAACTAACAATATTGACAAATCTTAATTTGAGCATCATATTTATGAAATAAAACCATGAAAAAATTGTGTTACAGGATCTTTAACTTTCATCCTAAGTGAGATGAAGTGAAATGTCGACATTTGAATTTATAATATGGGTATTTCATTTCAGTTCCTATGTTCATATATAACCAAACAAAAACATTGTAAAAGAAGTTTCCGTGTGATATATAAAACCACACATATATCCTTTTTTATGTATATGTGTGACATAGATGGCAGTTGCAAATATATGAAAACTAAAATTGAATATATCTGATTAGCATTTGTATAAAATTGTAACTTAAGTATCTATAAATCAAGGAAAATAAATCAGAAGTTATCGTTTGATAACATGTACATGAATTTTAACATTACCAGACAGTGGATTATTCATCACACAGAGCACAATAATCATTTGAATAATTTTCAGGGAAAAAATTCAATTTTCAATGTAAGTTCATAAACAAACTATGTTTGAAAGTTATTATTCGTCTTCAAATTAAATTAGCACGTAAAATCTCAATTGCTAAATGTTCTTTAAAGGTAAATTAATTGTAACAACCACTCTTCATAATACTTAAAAGTGTTTCTGTTAGAAAAACATCTTCCAGCGCGACAGAAATATAAACGACTTATTTTCCATTATAAGAAGCTCTTCCACTGAAAAAACTGTCACCAGGAAATAAGATAATGCCATTTCAAACAACACTAACGGCGGTTTATTGACAACAACTAAATGAAGAGAATCGTTTGTTGCTGTAAGATGCGGGTAAGGTGTTAGTAGTTGTTATAAAATAATGAAGTGAACAAGGAGTTTCTGCGCAACTGACAGAAATCTGTAAAAAATCTACATTCTATTGAAAACGAAAAAAATTTCGAATGATTATGTTATAAATTGTTTACTTTCATTTGGTAATATAGACAAAGATTAAAATTTCTTGTAGCCGAAGTACAACAATACCTATTAATCTAAAACATTTTTAAAGAAATTGTTACATTTCTTATAATGCATATGATTGTTTAAAGTTTGTGTTATGCGGTGAGCTGAACATCACTTCTCAAATAAATGTGCAGGACCATCAATAATGACTTCATTTGTCAAATGTCACTACATCTATTTTCTAAGCAGTAATTGAGTGTCAGATATTCAGTGATAGGAAACAACTGACTATCTATTCTGTCTGATTTCTTGCGTAAGACCTGCTGTTCTACAAATGTAAGAGGAACTGTTTGGTAAAGTCATTTATGAGTATCGTTTCCAAATTTAAATTATTTTACCGGTTATTTATGGGTGATAGGATCAATAAAACAGTGCTGGCACTAGATCAAATTAAATGCAAAATAATATAATATCTAATTCTGTTCTCACACTTACTTATATAATCTAGAAATTAATTAGAATATTTATAGAAATGGGTTTTGTATGGATAATTAATTTCATAGAATAATTGTAACCTACTAAATTTAATATGTTATATAAGCACTATAAAAAGTACAGAAAATATAACATTAGGTGTTATTTTCATACTCCCTTTCATTTACAGTTAAGGTTGTTAACAAATCATTTTTACAGATTTCTTATGTAGACTGTATATATTTTTTTAAAACCATAAGTAATTTTGGGTCTATTATTATGTATCGTATCATTCTGTTTTCAAAGGACATTTACGCGCTTCCAATGTGTAAACAAATGGGAAACGCTCGGTCATAAACTCTACAAAGCTTACACTTATTTGGCAACAGACTTGTTTTTCAACAACTCATCGATTTTTTTTGATTTTTTTTTTAATTTTGTCTCGGGGCTCTACAACAGAAGTGTCAATGTTTTTCTTTTTAACAAACCACTAAAATATGAACAATGCACTATAACGTACAGGTAACGTGTAAAATCGAAATTATTTGAGACAGTTGAAATTTGTTATAAGGGAACAATATCTTGTTAACATACCATGGCACAAAATGAATTTGTCACGTATATAAGTACACGTATAAATTTGCAAGTTAATATTACAATTCTTTAAAAGCATCCTTTAAAATGAATTATTATCAGAATAAAAACTTCTCTAAAAACAGTAAGATGACTGGTACTTTTAAATTATAAAGGCTAACACGCTTTGCAAAATATGTTGAGTGATGTAATTATTATGTTAAAAGACAACTAGTTATTAGCATAATGATAATGAAACATTTTAAATATAATTTTCCGCTGATTTACCTCCCTGTGAAGGCGCCATGAATAACATAATTTATGCAATCTTACAATTGAATACAACATATTTTCATTAAGGGTCCAGACATATTTGAATAAAAACAAAATTCATTTTCATATACATAAAGTCATTTGAATTATACCGCAAAAACATAACACTATGCTTATAACAATTTTAAATGATAATATAAAATGAAAACGGCAAAAACAAAAGTATTTTTGAGTCACGAAAGCATAAATTTCCTTTTCGTTAAGCACAGATAGATGACAACTGACTTTAAGCTTCTGTTTCACAGCAATATATAAGGCACTTGACAGTAGCAGTGACAAAGTCAGGGGTGGTCCGGCGGATTTTGCCTTACCAAGCATTGATTTTTCTTCTCATTCTGTTCACACTTTCGATCTTTCGTACCTGTCTTTACCCCTACTCTCTGCAGAAAAATACCCACGCCTCCGTTATGTTTAGAAAGGAATCGTTACAAAGCGTAAAGCCTCACTTTTTACTCGATTGATTTTGTTGCAGCCATGGCCATGAAATTTTTTTAGTAATGCAGAGACTGTCATGTCTATTGGGTACAAAATAGAGAGCTGCCTAATAAATATCTGTGAGTGTCAAAGCAAACACAAACAACCCTCTCCTGACCTCCAGGCGAAATAAATATGATAAAGTGCCTTACATTGTTGTACAAATAAGCATGGAGCCCCTTTTCCATGAAATTGGCGCACTAGCAAGGTAAAGTATATTCATAACAAAATATTTAATCTTTCTAGATGGGGACAATCATCACGAGAGCTAAATAAGATTTTTTGCTGATTTTCTTGTTTTCTATTAAGATATATTTTATGCACGTCAAGGCCTTTGCGCTGGGACTTGATCATGCACGGGCCTCCCCACTTACAGATACATATAAATGTTTGAATAATCAATTATAATTATGATAAACGAGAATAAATTTCAAAGTTATATCCATATATATGAAATTTCAAGTGTATTCAAAAGGTTAAACGAAAACATCATTGGAAGTATAGGGCATATAGCAAAAACAGATAGGAACATGTTGAAAAGATTCATTGCCATCATTTTTTTTCTCTCAACTAAAGACGTGCGCAAAGTTCATTATATAGTGTTACCTAATTATTTACAGCTGTAGATCTTAGAACATCCTACAAATATTTAACAAATTTCACGTAGAACAAAAAGCTATTACTTCTTGTCTATGTAACACATTTCTATTAGGTGGCTATGGTAATGGATTACGTCTAACGAAGATATTATAATCACTTTAGCTAAATAGTCTACTTAAAAGATACTTTACTGCGAAAAGTTCTGATTTAAAAGTGTTTCAATCTCATTTGAAAATAAACAAGTTAAACAAAACCAAGTTTTTGTTGTTGTTGTTTTCTATATTGTAGACATCGCCTTTAAAGATCTGTGGAAAACGAATGTTTTTGAATTATTGTGATAATTTAAAAAACAAGATAAATCACAAGTTTTAGAACATTTTTCTTTGCAGGCTTGATCATAAATGTAAACAATATTGTAATATATAATTTCTAAATCATTTTCTGCACATAACAGTATTTTCGATATTAGAAAAGGTATCTTAATGTCTATTTTTTCGCTAATATGTATGTTTGTTTACCATTTCATACGTACTTTAACCATTCTTTTGGTTGAGTTTATTTCCGTTATTCCATAAGGATTTCCGACCACTATGGCAACATAATAAATTTACATAATTTTATCATTCACATTTAGTATAATATAAGAGCATAATACAGCCAACAAGAATGCATATATCTACATAGCTTATTATTTTGAATTGACTTTAGAGGTGTCACATAATTATCTTGAAAAGATTTGCGAGGTTTGAAATTGCAACTTTTGTGCAGTACTAATTGGGAGACATATTGTTTTTGCCTTTGCCGTCTATCTGTCCGTCCGTCGCATTATGCTTTTCCGGCTTTCACAGGTGAAACTGTAGTGAGATTTCAACCACACTTTACAGGAGTAATCAGAACCATCCCTAGGTGTGCACGTCGCCGCCACGTTACGCTTCACTGCGCAAAATGGCCACATGAGCTTTAAATAGAAAAATCTTGCCTCGCTTTCACAGGTCAAAATGATTTTGGGATTTCTACCAAACTTTACATAAGTGATTAGTACCGTCCGTTGTTGTGCACGTCGCCGCTATGTTCCGCTTTACGGCACAGAATGGCTGCCAGAGTTTTAAATAGAAAAATCTAGTCAGGCTTTCACAGGTCAAACTGATAGTTGGATTTCAACCAAACTGTACAGGAGTGCTCAGTATCATCCATAGTTGTGCACGTCGCCGCCAGAACTATAAATAGAAAAATCTGGTCCAGCTTTCACAGGTCAAACTGATAGTGGGATTTCAACCAAACTGTACTTGAGTGATCAATACCATCCCTCTTGTGCACGTCGCAACAGTGTTCCGCTTTGCTGCAGAAAATGACCGCCAGAGCTATAAATAGAAAAATCTTGTCCGGCTTTCACAGGTCAAACTGATAGTGGGATTGCAACCAAACTTCACAGGAGTAATCAGTACCATTCCTAGCTGTATACGTCGCCACCATGTTCCACTTCGCTTCAGAAAATGGCCACCAGAGCTATAAATAGAAAAATCTTGTCCGTCTTTCACAGATAGAACTGCTGGTTAGATTTCTATGAAACTTCACAGGAGTGAACAGTACCATCCCTAGTTGTGCATATATTGCTTCACTGAACTAAATGGCTGCCAGAGCTTTAAATAAAAAATCTTTCCAGCTTTCACAGGTTAAGCTACTGGTAGGATTTTAATAAAACATCACATGAGTAATTATAACCTTTCCTAGTTGTGCATAACGCCGGCATGTTCTGCTTGGCTGCATTAAATGGCTGCCAAGGCTAAAAATTGGTAAAATTCTGTCCGGCTAACACAAGTCAAATTGCTGGCAGTATTTTCACCAAAATTCACAGGACTTCAGTACCATCCCTAGTCGTGCATATCACCGCATGCTCCGCTTTGCTGCACAAAATGGCCGTCAAAGCTATAAATATAAAATATTTGCCCGGTTTTCAAAGGTCAAGCTACTGGTTATATTTCGAAACTTCACATGAGTGACCATACATAGTTTTGGGAGACATATGTTTTTGTGACAAAAACCCTTCTGGTTAATGTGAATGTGATCATTTACATATAAATACATGAATTATATGAGAGTAAGCAGACATTTATTTCCTGGACCCATCCTTTATTTATAGAACGATTTCCATTTCGAAATGATAATTTCTAAAACAAAACTCCAAAAATGTTTACTTTATTTTTAAGTATAAAAATGTATTAGTTTTTTTTAATCCCATTTACATTTTTCTCGCAAATTTTACTAGTATTTTATATCGATCTTAAATACGAGTTCCTTTTTTTCAGGAACAACTTAAAACTGAATGCTGCAAATAACAAAATAAAAAGAATTTTTACCAAATTGTATTCAAATGCTTTTTGCTTTTAAATTATCGCAATTCTGTTTAGATTCCTATCGCAATAACATTCTTTAATAATTATATATGAATACAAGATGTGATTATACGGTAATATGTGGTTATTAATAATTCAGACACAAAAATGAAGAATCATCTCAATAAACATTCGTTTTCTATTCTCAATAAATTAATCATTTGCTTTTAACTACACCCTCTGATGAAGATGGCAAATGTTAATTAATATTAATGTACCTATTATTTTTATATTCCATCACGAGAGATTTGTGTTTGAAATAACAAAGTAGAACTCGAGGTACATAATAAAATAAAATCGAATGCATTAACATTTATCCTTCACAGTTTGCCGTACGAGAGACAAACGTTGCCCGTTCAACGTTGAAGATGCATCACTGCATCAACAATTGACTAGTACCTTGTTTTTAATGTTTATCTACTAATTGTAATTACTTTATTTGATAAACCATCCTAATGTTGGCTTTAAGCATGCTCATTTTCAAAGTTAGGAACCCATTCATTACCCTTGCTATAACTTCCTGTTAATATAATTCTGTATCTAAAAGGTTCAAATGATTTTATTTTGCTAATTTAAGCCAAATTGGCCAATAAAAGATATAATATATGTCATATGGAATCATTTGAACAAATTTAGTATCACTTAGTTATTAAGTATCTCATGGAGTTCCTAATAGATTTTTTTTAACTTTTGGCCGATCCCCAATACGTTTACCATTTTCACCATCACCAAAAAAGTAAATTGTATTTAATGAAACTTTGATTTGAAATATTTTTTGATTTTAAAGAACCGTAAATCTTTCTTTTTATTTCTTTTAACTTAAAAGTTGATATTTCTATCCCAATTAAAGTATAAACGCCAAAGTTAAAACTCCGCCAGCTTCATTATTTGATTTAAAAATTCAAAATTCGACCAATTTTGTATTCTGCTTAAGCCTGGTGCTAGGGGACGTGGACGGTAACTTGCACTTTCCAGTACCGTCCATGAACAGGCTCAATCAAACAGAGCATGCAACATTTTACAATTTTTAAAGCCGTGTTGAGCTTTTTTTAGGGATTCTGTTTTTCTCTATTTAAACCTAACTTAGGTTTGACTTAGAAGCAAACTTTCAGCCTGTTTAAACAATTCTCGATTTCCTGGAAGCTACCGTACTTTTGCATAAAAAGAAAACGTCTTGGCTCCAGAAAAGCTTGAAAGAATTATATCTGTCGTCTTTAAAGACAGACACTTTAACCACAAGGCCACCGTTCCACTTATTTGCTTTGTTTGTCATAAATGTGTACACATTAAGATTCCATGGCAGATATGATAGATTACTACTATTTATAAATTCATGACACATGGTGCTTTCAAAGTTAACAATCAATACAATAAGTGATAAACTCTCTCTGTAATAATTATTAATAACTTGATTTAAACACTAGATAAAATGAGGAATAATGTAAATGGCAAACCGTATGGCAAAGTTAATTAAAAAAAATTTGATTGCCTTTCTATCTGAAGTTGTTTTCCACTTTAAACAACATTATTTGACAGTAATTGACAGCGACACATTAAGGAAGCTCACTTGTTGTTATTTATTATGAATGAGGTTTAAGTACCGGTCAAATCAACGTCACATAGAGAAGACTTATGCGAAACCTAAAGTAACGCAAATATCAAATCAGATACATGACTGTATTACTGTATTATAAACAATAATATGTCCACGTGTCAACTAAATTCAATGATACTATTCGGTATTTATTTGTGAGTGTATTTTTTGTTGTTGTTGTTTTGTTTTAATATTATCACCTATCCCAAATTTTAGATGACGGTCAATAATATTTTTTTATATTTTTTTTTTATTTTTATACGAATTGTTTCCGTGAGCATGCCAGTGAAGAAGCATGCCTTAAATACTCAAGTTGCAGTTTCATATCATTATCATCATTATTGCTTAATGATCACCGAATCCAATCTCTAAGCAATGATTGAATGAAACCTATACAGTGACAGGATAATAATTTTGAATATTTACGATCGTATTTCATTTAAAACTGAAGACCTGCTGATCGATCTACAATTGAAAATGAAACTAATAGCATTATTTACCAAAAAACAATTCCAGCCTTAATCAAATCATATTAAAACAAATTAAAGTTAACAGTGTTTATTATACTTAATTTTAAGAGAGAAATTTGATTTCTTATCTTATTTGGATATATTTATTAACTTTTGCAGATGTATTTTAGATATTAAATGGCTAATTCATGGTGTTCTCATTTCTCGAAAATAATAAGAGGATATTTTTTCGTTTGCGTAAAATATGGAATATATTTTCACGAAACATGATTAAATGCCACATATTTTCACGAGCCGGTACGGCGAGTGAAAATATGTGGTATTTTATCATGTTGAGTGAAAATATATACCATATTTCACAAAAAACGAAAAAATAACCTTTTTATTTAATTTCATTATCAAAGAAAATGGTAATGAATCCCCTTGCTTGCTACCAACTGCAATTGTACAGCACGCAGTAATTTATGCGTAAGCACGCGCTTGGCGCTACATTGTGACGTCATGTAAACAACTCTTTAAACGTCTGTACAGCGTTAATTACTGAATTAAAGATATTGGTGTTCGGATTAATTTTCTTAGTTAGACCATTTTCTATAATGCTAGATAGTTTTCAAAACAATATTCAAGAAAAAGTTGTTTTGTATTTATCAGATTTTTCAAACAAAACGGCGAAAGAAGTCCCTTAAAATAAATATGAGTTTTGACTCCGCCCACTTTCATATTTATATTTCATATTTATTTTTAAATAATATGAAATATATTTGACTGATATAGCACCATATTTCATGGGTAAAATTAAATAATGATAGACATTTAATAATAAGAGTTAAATTATTCATTAAGTACTCTAATAGTATAAAGTACGGAAGCGTATCAGGGCCTACAGTTGGTGAGATGTTTTGCGCTAAGTCGACTTATTTTTATTCGCATTGATAAGATGTTTTTGCATTTCTCAATAAAATTTACTGACAAAGATTTTAGGCATTGCAACTGAATTTTTCTCGATATGCTTGCAGCTTTTGTCTTTTCGACAAAAATCCTGTCAAATCTTCTTGTTTTCAAGACTTTGCTAAAATATTTAGTAAGACGTAAAGACGTTACTTGCATTGACAAATAGCTCACGTAATTCAACATAGTTTTTTGCAATGATTAAAAACTTCTACGTATTACGTATTAATCATAACGTCTTCATGGAATGTTTTATGTATTACGTATTAATCATAACGTCTTCATGGAATGTTTTTGGTCAAAACGAGAAGAAACAAGTTGACATGACATGACACTTTTAGATAAGTGGAGGCCCTGATAAGCTTCCGTATTAAAGTGTATATACTTATATATGAAACAATTTCATATATATGTGACATAAGTAGTCTGTAACTAGACTTTAGCTATTCAAAGTGTTTGTGTCTATAGTTTGTTCTTTTAAAAGTTATATATATTTAAAGAAAAGAATACTTAAATTGGTATAATTATATGAGATAAAGTTTAGCAAGGGTAATTTGTATTTTTTTTTTTGGTAGATAACTGTAGTTCAATACTGGTATAACTACATAAGAAACAATTAGAAGTTTCAAAATATATGTGAAGCAAAAGTAATTTGCAACTCTTTGGCAGTTAACTATAGCTCATAATTGGTATAATTATATCAGAAAATGTTTCGAAATAAATGTGTCTCGCAAAGGTAATTTGTAAATCTTTGACAGTTTACCGACCTTTATATTTATATTTTAAATTTGTATTTATTTATTTTTTGTCGATGTTGATATTGTTGTTTTCTTATGTATATGTTTGCTTAAATCTTTACCGACTACAGAACAAAGCTTTAACGTGTAATTGACACATTATAATTATAATAACATACACTTTTTTCACGATTTTAAATGATAAACCGGAAGGCATGCATGTATATATTTTTGCTGAATGGTTCATACCTTTTTCATGATTAATCAAAGCATTTTGTTAAAAGAACAAATTTGACGCACTTGTTAGATATCTAGTACATAGTAGTTCTCGAACATATTTGGATATTCAGGTAAACAGTTGACCAAAAAATTAAATGCAAAGTAGATGAATATAAAATCTATAAAACTCTGATAGAATCTGTCGATAGCCTAACATAAGCAACAGGGAAAAATAACAAATTCTCGGGAGATGTTTACATTAAAGTGATTGCAAAAATCAATTACATGACTAATTGTATTTACCAAACCAGAGTCGGTGTTACGTGTGTAATTCGTAAGGATTATATCTGTCATATACTCAAACATTTTCAATAAAAAAAACTAATGTTATCATAGGGCGTATAACATTTTGTGAAAATACTTTTAATAGGCATCAATTTTCAATAAAAGACGTGCAAAGCGTTCTTTTTTAAGACTCACCTAATTATTTACATCTGAAGATCATAAAAACTCCACACAAATATTTAACAAAAATCACGTTCACATCAAACCAATTACTTATTGTCATGGCAATACATTACCTAAGAAATGAAGAACAGGAAACGATGATAATTTTAGTTACCTTGCTACATAGTGTACTTACAAAATACTTTAACATTCAACGCAATTGATATCATGCCAGTTAAGCGTCAAGGGTTAGTTTAGTTATCACCTTTTTTCGATTTACGGAGAGTACAAATAAACTGTTTTACAAAAACGCAGATGAAGATGTCAAAAAAGTGTCTAAATGATGTTTGTTATTACTTTTGAAAATATATCATGAAGGATTTGAACAAAAGGTTTTTCATGTATTTGTTCTTGTTTTTATGTTCTGTCGTCGTTTGTTTCATTTAACACTTGTCGAGCAAAGCAAATCACCCTTAAACACTGCACTGTTAATCTGAGTGTAAATGTTGTCAAGTGTGTACAATAATTTAAACTAGCCCAAGTACCTTACTTTTTTAGACATTGCCCATGTCCTTAAAAATATTCGAAAAGCTGTCTTTAATGCATTCGTTACGGGGTGTAAGTAATCTCGTTAAAGAAAAAAATATACTTATTCATTTATATATTCAAAGTTCCACCTTGCAGTTGAAAATGTATCATATCATACAATAAATTAAAAGTGTGTTTGTGTGTGTGTGCGTGCGTGCGTGCGTGCATTTGTGCGTGTGTGTCTGTAACCCAAGTTTGATACTCTTCGAAGATTGCTGCGTTTGATCAGAACAACTGAATCTTTTCTATCTAAAAGTAAAAAAAAAAACATATGTCTGTAATGTAAATGTTTTATTTTATTGCAGTTGCAACATCATACATCGTGTGCCATTGCATTTTCTGATCAATAATTAAGTGTAATTAAAATTTTAACTAATATTTACATATTCAGACATTGAAGTTATCCAGGCAGTTCATGTTTTCCAAATGGACAGTTTTTGGCTCATTTTGTTTGCTTGGGAGTTCGTATCTTGTTTTCTTTTTTTTTAAAGGCAATCAAAATACAATTATGCATGTAAATATGTTATCATAACTAAATTAGTATTAAAGTAGCATGAACTGTATTGATAAACAATATTTCCTTACAGCCTTGTTTAATTTTAAGTATTTATCATGCAAGTATTAATAGTAGTAGTGAGTAATAATCGTAATTGAATTCTGATTTATTTAAGCGACCGTTTGTCTCGATTTTGTCGTTCGTATACTATTGGAATGAGATGTCTATAATTAATTATTCTGCGTTTTTTGGATTTAATGTTCAATATATATAATTCAATTTTTTTCGAGGCGTTTACTGAGTCCTTTTGACAACATTTATGATATTACTTATCACAGAAGGCATCAAAGGTACTGAACGCAAGAAAGGGGCTACAGGCGAAATCAGACGTCTTAGAAACAGAAAGAAATGCAAAACACTTATCATTGGATTTCAAAATATATATTTAACAAACATTATTGAATATAATTGACTTAATATCACACATGGGCTCCAATTTAATAACTCCAGGAGCTTATTTGCTGTAACGGATCATTAGAGATATATTTCAATTCATGCAATCATCTTGAAATAACGTTAGAAGTGTTGAGCGTTAAATAAAATCATATTTTTAACTAACCAAAGCTCCAAATATGAACCTCTTCAATGTTGTTTTATTCTGATGATGCTTAATTGATTCCAGTTCTATTAATGTTAAGCCAGTGTAAGGGAGTGATAAATGTTGTATTTTACTTTATCTCTCAGAAATTTTTTTTTATCAAACCGATCGAGTTTCCAATTCCGATTTTAACATTTTTGTTTTTGTGTCTTGAAGACATTTATTTTTTCAGAATGTTTTAGCTGTTTTGTAAAAACTTTTAGGAAATGCCAACAAATTTGTCGAAACAAAACAATGTTACTCTAACAAACAAACGCCTTTAAATAATTTTTGTGGTTCACTTATAAATATTGGAGGAATAAAAGGTATCTATCTCTATTAATTCACATAGGTAGGAAATAATATTTCATATTACAGTATGTTCTCACATTTTCAAAAACTGTTTTAAAAGATTTCAGCTTCGTGAATAAATATCTGACATAACATTTTAATGTTTGGATTTTATGACCACTTTATAAAAAATGCAAGTTAAATGATAGCTTTTTAGATTGTACCTTTTCAAAAATTTGTTTCAATTTCTAAAGTATTCGATTCTACACATTATTTTAAAATAGAAAATAAATTGATATTTTTTTGTTAATGAAGAATTGCTTAAAGATACTAAATATCTGATGATCTTCTTCTTATTCTCGTTCACCGCTACAATTTCAGGCCGGTCACATCGATGAAGGTTGCAGTCTTCTGCAGTTCCGTGTAATATCTGATGATAATATGTATTGATACTGGCTCAGTTTTGAAACATTTTTACAAAATGTTTTAGCATCCTTAAAGAAAATGCAAGAACGGAGCTAGTTGTCTAACAACAGCCACTCCTAAAACAATACAAAGCAATAGGTCGTTCCTCTTTGAAAAACATCACCGAGAGCAACTGTAAATACATTCGAGTCGTTTTCGACCATTAGAAGCCCTCCCACAGAAAACTGTCACCGGAAAAAAGTAATGTCATTTGAAACAACACTAACTGTCATTCAATGACAGGAACTAATTGAAGGAGTTTCTTTTGTTGCTACAAGATACATGTTAGATGTTATAGGAGTTAGCACTGGTAATACATATTACGAAATCAATATCGAGTTTAATCGCTAATCTGTGAAAATTCTTTATTCTATTGAAATTAAAAGCAAACGAAACAAACTGAAAAGAAAAACTAAAAGAAAACATTGGTATAATATGTTATAAATCGTTTACAATTTCATAAAATAGATGTATCAAATTTGTTTGTTGTCCATGTAAAATAATATATATTGACATAATTACATTCTTTTAGACATTAAATGTTTAAACTGCAAAGGAATGTTTGTGTTTTTGTGTGTACTGTGTGATATCACTTCTGAAATAATTATGCAGGACCATCAATAAAGAATTAATTTGTCAAATGTCACTACATCTATTTTCTATGCAGTAAATGAGTGTCAGATATTCAGTGATAGGAAACATTTGAATATCTATTGTGTCTGAGTTCTTGCATAAGACCTGCTGTTCTACAAATAAAGAGAAACTGCTATGAAGTAAGATTAATTTTAAAATTAAATGCAAAAGAATCGAATTTCTATTTATGTTCTCACACTTACATTACGTAATAATAAATTAAAAGAAATATTTTAAGAAATGGATCTATACTACTTTTTAAATAAAAAAGTAATAGAAATCTACGTATATGTTATATAAGCACTATACAAAGCACAAATACAAAAAAATAAAATATATGTGTTATATTGTTGTACCATTTGATAGTTAAATGACATTTTTTACTATTTTTGGTGTAAACAAATCATTCTTATAGATATTTGATGTACACTGTGTATAATTTGATAAAAACTGTTAATTCTATTTTTTGTATGGTTTTCATATACTTTCATTTTGTTTCTAAGAAGGTCTTTCAGGTACACGAACTGTGTAAACAAAAGTAAAACGCCCGGTCCAAAACCCTACAGAGCTTACACTTTCTGGTCATCTGACTTGTTTCTCAATAACACATCGTTCACTTTTATTTATATTTGTCTCCGGCTCTACAATTGACGTTTTGGGGGCTCTTATTTAAAAAAATCACCAGTAGGTCGGGGTTATACTGATTTGTCTCAGAGACAGATGAAGTTTGTTACCAGGGTACATTATATTTCTAACATATTTGAGCACACATTGAATTTTTATATTACAGAATTTGCAGAGTAAATGTTACACACGTTAATATTATATTTCAAACAGTACTTCTTAATTATTATTTTAAAATGAATAATATCAAAAACAACATCATATAAAGAACAGACAGATTACTGGTATCTTACAAAATATAAAAATTAACACGCTTTGCAAAACATGTCGAGTAATGTAATTATTAAGGTAGAAATACAAATGTTATTATCATTTTGATAGTGAAACATCTTTATTATTACTTTTCTCTAATGTTTTCTCCCTGTGAAGGCGCCATGCAATAATATACTTTATTTAATCTTAAAATTGAATACAACATATTTTTCATTAAGGGTCTAGACAATATTTTTATTAAAAACATGATTAATTTTCATATTTAGTAGGTCATTTGAATTATACAGCGAACACATTATGCTAACTTAAAAAGTATTACGATTTCAAATGGTACTCATAAAATGGAGCGGGAAAACGAGAATATCTTTGCGTTATGACAGTATTTGTGTTTTTTAAAACACAAATTGATGACAATGGTCTTTGAACTTCTCTTTCAAGGGTTTATAAGGAACTTTGTTCCATGAAATCGGTGCACCATAAATTGGTTAAGCAGGGTTCTTAAATTTTGAAACCGGATGCAAATATTTAAGCTTTCTAAGTGACAACAGTCATCAGAAGAGCAAACTTAAGATTGTTTTTCTTCTGTTTCATGATTTTTATTAAAAATTATTTCTTGCATGCCAGGTTCTTCGCTCGGGGAAACGTCATATTCGGGCTTTCGACGTAAGAAAACATATATTTTTAATTGTTTTAAAATTCAATTGTATGACAAACGAGAACAGATATTTAAGATATATAATTTCATATATAGGGAATGTCAACTGTATTCAAAAACGTTTATTGAAGACATCAATGGGATTATAGGGCGTATAACGGATACAGATAAGAATCCATGGATACTATCGATTGGCATCAATTGTTCAACCAAAGACGTGCGCAAAGTTCATTGTATAGGGTTACCTAATTATTTACAGCTGTAGAACCTAGAAACATCCTGCAAATATTTAACAAATATCACGTAGAACCATTACCAATTATTTATTGTCTAAGTTACACATTACTTATAAGAGGCTAAGGAATAGATTACGTAAAACGAAGACATTCATCATCACCCCGGCAAAATAGTCTACTTATAAAACATTTATCCTGAAAACGAAAATAATTATATGCAAGTGAAAAATAAACAAGTTACAAAAAAACCCATAGAAAATTGTTTTTCTCTGAAAAACCTATTTTGTTTTTCTTGATTTTAGGCATAGCCTTCAGTGATATGAGGAAAACATGAATCTCTTATTATAATTGACATTTATTAAAATAATGTTTAAGTTATGAATTATTTTGCTGGCTCGTTAACGAAATAAAACAAGATGTCATATTTTATTTTTTCCAATGCATTTTCTAGAAAAAAACTGTATTGTCGTCATACACGAGATAACTGACCTAACGGTTGTAATGTTTCATTTGGCACAGATATAAACACCCCTATTACCACACCCGTGTGTTGCGAGCAGGACAGCTTGATGCAGGGTAGAACTTTATATATTATATCAGTTTTAAACGGATTACCAATTCATTTTCTAGCTATGTGCAGCTAACGATAGAAGGATTAGAAAATAACCAAGCGCATAACTGTTCCACCAATAACCAATCTAGTTGCAACCAGTCAACAGGTGTGTGTATAAATTAAGGCAATATCTATAAAAAAAACAAAACAAAAAAAACAACGTTGCAATAGTTTAAAATTACAGCATCATAGAAAAAACTTTGCTTTTATCGGTTTTTTTTCTTCGGACAAGATTTATCTTTTGATGACATTTTATTGCAAAGCTTTTCGAGACGGCTAGATATCCGTCGTCAGTCGTTCGACGGTGGCCGTTCGCTGTTGTCTACATTATATAATCAATATCTCCTCGTGAACCGTTTCGGTGTTATCTATAAAAGCATTAACACATATTTTTAAGTACACCTCCTTACACGTGTGCCAATCAAACCGGATCATATAATGATAAAATGTGACTGCGGCATTTTTGTGAGGTTACGCCGATGCATGACTGGTCCCCTATTAGAAAGTGTCAGAATCATATTGTAACTATTTCCTAACATATGTCTATTGGTAAACACTGTTTGTTTTATAATTCGACGTTATAATTCTAATAACTCACGAAAAAGGAAAAGTTCGGAAAAAACACAAAAGTTGCCTTCAGTACGGGAGCCAGTTTGTCATTCCCTCGATTGATCTCAGAAAAAAAAGGTTTTCCTAAAAATAGGTGTGATGTTCAGTAAAGTTGAATGTCTAGGAAACCGTTTGCGCTAATTGAAACTTTTAAATTTATTTTGATATTTTTTTGTTAATTCATCCAGTTACCTCTTCCAACCATATATAAATACATATAATAAATAAATAAATAGGCGTAAGGAAGTATTACCTGATGTTTTATGGAGCATATGAAGAGAAACGGATAAAAGAAGTCAGAGGAACAAAATTAAGTCTAGATCTTTTTAAAGTTAGTGCAAAAGTTAAAACGTGTTTTTCTAAATAAATGGAGGGAAAAATCTATATGAATAGTGTTATAAACAATTCCATATCAAAATGTATGGACATGTTCTTATACGGATCATTTTGTAAAACACCTTGTTCTAAGTATACTTTAACATAAGCGAAAACTCGAAAAAAATATCTTATTCAGTAATAACTGGCAGATTTAAGTCGAGTAAAAAAATAAACATATTAAAGAGTTATTCAACTTAAAAAAGGTAACATTTAGTAAAAAATAAAATTATTAAAGATTCAAGTGGTTGGCATCTACGAAAATAGGCTTACAGTCACTTTTAAGCAACGCTCAAGACCACACAGCCAAATATTCTGTGAGGTAGAATCGAAGTCAAAGATTGAAGTGAACTCGGGGAGAACATAACATTTCTTTAAAGTTGGAAACTACTTTAAGTTAGCTTTTAATTACGAAAAAAACACTTTTGTTTTAATTGTAATATATCGCTATGCCATTCAGTATACACTTAGGGAAAAAACCACGCTCTCGACCACTGATCATATGAAGCTTTATAAATAGATAAAAGGGTAATCTGTGAGCACACAAGCATAACATAAAAAAGGAATGAATAATATAATAAAACACACATTTGACTTCTTGTCGTCGTTTATTTCAATAAAATGAATTACAAACACCAAATAATGCCGAGTTTCACCATAAATAGCATGACAAAACATGCTTTTAATTATTCACATATAACACAAGTTAAAATTTACGTCTTAATCATGAAAGATTTGCACAATGATAGCTTATTTTTCAAATATTGATGTTTTTGTATTTTTGCTATCCAAATCTATTGTTTGTAAATTTATCACAGAGTACTTTTTTAACATTCACACTTGTCTTTTAATCGTGCCCAGTAATAATCACATAATTTCATCTAGCACTTGGTAATCATATAATACATGTAGCTCGTATCACCTATGATCAATCATTAACAAAGGAGAGCAAAGGTTCACGGAACGCAGGTCCCTACCGACACATTTGTTCAGAAATACACTCAGTTGCTTACTGTGTCATATAAATGTTTACAATCACGATTGATTAGTTTTATACACATATGAACGTACATTTTATGTAATGACCTAATCAGTATATACTATATGTTAAGTACTATTCACTTATTTGTAGACCAATGTATATTTTGCCCTAGATATTTACTTCATAATACATATTTATATTTTATGTTAAACATTACTGTACTCAATTATACAGGTATAACATCCAATCATATATATTCCCATATATACACACACATAATCATAGTCTCAGTTAATGTATTGTTTACTTGACCTAACAGTCTTGTGCCCATTTAAACTTATAACTTATTGCCCAATTTTGCTAATCGTAGTTTATTTTAAGATCTGCAGATGCTATTAAAGCAAAAATCATTTCCGTGTTATAGTGTTGCGTGTATACTTAAGCCGGTGGATGGTAGTATGGACGTTAAAGCTTTCATTTAACACTACCGTCCATTAACAGGCTCAAACTCAGTTCTGCAACATTTAAAGGTTGACGTGTTGCCTGACCCTTAAAGCTTCAACATTCGGTTATGCTTTAAGTATTTCTTGTATCATGTATACGTCTTAATACTTTAGAAATGGTTTACGCAAATGCAAACAATTCGCCACGTCATTGCCTGATAAATGCACCTATATATTGTTGCTTATATTCACACTATCACAACCTTATATAACCATTTAAACACTGTGCGCACAATCGCTAAATAAAAGTATTTTGTTCTCATTCATGTATTGTTTCACATATTTGCCCAAAACTCATACTGTTGTACACATTTAAGAAGTCATATCTACAGTTATCCAAAAATAGTATTCATTCTCATTTATGTATTGGTCAATGTTATTGCAAAGTACTTACACCAATTGGTATTTTCCAGTAAAAGATAATTGAATATTTTACCATAATTACCATTGTTAGAATCCATACATTTATAAACAGATATAAACTTCAACAAAAACTAATAGGATACTACCCCACACAAATCGGTATGTTTGCTAAATACCTTAACACCTGTAACACATTTTACTTTTTTTGAAACCATATCATCAAAGCTATCATTATTCACATTCATTATGTACACTATAAAATAATTCGTCTTTAATCAGGTTAATAGAATTACTGCTGAAATAAATGCTTACATAAAAAAGGAATGAAAATTATCAGTCTTCTAAAAACCAAAGCGTTTAGGCCATTTGCACGGTTTTCAACTGGCTTTGAGCTCAACATTCTGTACATTTTCACTGCTAACAATATTTTAGAATCCTCGTTGCCAAACCAGGGTAAACCTACAGATACAAGTATGGAAAATACAATCAAATTAAACATGTGATACACAGCTATTGAAAAGCGTATTTTTCGCTTGAGTTTTGTCGACAGCTTTAGTTTTGAAGGAATTAACGTAAGCATTTGAACGAAAAAGAAGAAGAATGATTGTTTAAACTGACATATGTAATTATCAATAGGGTAGTAAGATTATAGTTAAATATATATCATTGTTATTGATAGTTTCTAAGCTATCAACTTCTAAGCTATTAACTTTGCTTTTCTGTCAACCTACTTTCTTTCATTAGATTTAAAAACAGAATGTTTGCTTTTTGCCAAAAATAAAACGATTTGAAGATATACATTTTACTTTTTTAACAAAAGAGATATTAAATAAACGACGTGACATTATTTAATTACGCGTTATTTACAAAGCAAAGCTTTGGAATGGGCTGAATGTTGTAAAGAAATAACAACCAAATTGTAAAGACTATAAACAACAGGGTAAAGTTATTGCGACTCTATATAAAATGTACGAAGATAAAAACTATATGTGTAGCAAGGTCTACCAATACGTGTATTGAAAATATATAGTCAAAAGCGTTAAAACTAAATCAGCAGTTAACATATTCAACAGATGGTCCCTTTGGATTAGAAAATGGAATTCAATATTTCACACTGTTACTTATAATGTTCACACTACAAAGCGGTTGCATACGTGGAAGAATTGTACGTTCCGTACGTTTTTGGGTCCATTACAGCTGGGTTTCTATGGCAACGAACTGCCTGCCACACACCACGTATACCTAATTAAAGATACATACATATATATTTAATATACAATTTTAAGATAAGTATTATAAAAGTAAACAAGCATTTTACAATACACTATTTTTTACATGTTCGAACATTTTAAAGTTTATACGTTTAAACAGGAGATTGTTTTATCAAAACATATTTTTTCTAAAATATAATATTTCCATAATTCTCAGCAACTTTACGGCAAGTGTAATATTAACATGATGATTATCAAATCAAAACGATAAAAGAAACAGATTATGTTCCATAGAGATTTTCAACGATAGTGTAGAATATGATAATAAACAAGATCAACAAGGAAAGGCTTTGCTAAAAATTACTTCCAATATTTATCAAAATATTCTCTTTAAATTTAAAAGGAATTAAAAATGGAGAAAAAAAACGTGACCAACTAAAACTATCTAAAATACAGCCTAGATATAAATGTGATGCACAAACAAAAGCAGACAAAAATGAGTTCATGCAAAGCTGTATAAATAAAAGAATATCTTTGTTTTTTATTTAAGATTAATAATTTGTGACGAAAGTTACTCCGTCACATAAAACAAAGCATGCCAAGCTTAAGGGACAACATTCCCTTCATTGTTAATTAGAATTGAGCTAGTCTCATTCCATGTTATCACATCCATATTTATCAATAAATTGCAATGAACAGCATTGCATTACGATATACAGCCATCTCAATGCATAGGCTACCGTTCGAATTGAAAATCATAACGTCCATAATTTATTTATTAAAATATATTATCATTTCTCGAGTCATTATTAACATGATAATTACTTGATTTTTTTTACACTTTACAATAATGCAAACTGTAAGCTGAGGTGATTTTCTAAACAGTTCTATAAAGGAATCATGCGATGATTTATTGCTGTTTGATCAAAACTTTATTTTCGACATTGAATACCAATATTGCGATTAAGTCAATTATCCTGTATACGAATTTGGAATTGCATCTGCCGAATGACTGCAGGTGCGATTTGTGTATCTATCCAATGTGTTCTCTTTTTCATTGTAACAAGTCGTTTCATTTATATAGTTCATTGACCGCGACAGTAGATATTGAGGAGGAATCTTTGATTCAATGACTTCAATGTGTTTTTGCGCATCACGTCTTTTTCTGTCAATCATTGACAACAGCTCAGGTGATGGGGAAGCGAAAGGCAGAAGAGGTTCAAGAGTTTCACTTGAGAAAGCCTTCGTTAATGTAATCTCAGGCGTCTTTGACTGGCTGCTTATCACCGTCCTTGTACTACTTGTCGTTGATTTTGACAATTTTGTGCCAATCTTTGGCGACATTTCTCTCACCTGAGTGTGTTTGAATGTACTCTGGCGACGATGGTCATCCATGCCTCGCCTCAAGTTAAGAAAGGCTATAAAAGCAAGTTTTGATAACATATTGAAGAGCATGTTAAACTTTGGCTTACAAGGAGAGCTTTATGTTAAAGGAGAGTTGTATGGTAAATGTGAATAAACAAGTCATGCAGGCAGAACGAGTAAATGAAGCAAAGCGAAAATAAAAAGCTACGCCATCTTTGCTAAGCTATTACTATTATTTGCGCCACAAAACATATATAATCAAAAATCGTCCCCCAGTACATCTATACTTCATTATTATGAACATGAACAGAAACCATCTTGCTTAAAGTTTATGAATGAATTTTGTTTTTATTAAATCTAAACGGACCCATCCCTTAAACAAATATTTCAATGTTTTAACAAATTAAAATTTAAGAGGATATTTCTAAAATGATTTTTGAACGAAAAAAGTGAGCATAAATAAAGACTGATTCTGTCGACAATTGTTGAATGTATTTGTTTTGTGGGGAGTATGATCATGCATAAAACTAAAAAAGCAGTAAAGGCGACAGTAAAATAATGATTGAATGAAATAAGAAAAATAAAAGGAAAAATCATAAATATGGTTCAAAAGAAAAAGATAAAAGCTATCAAAAGCCACACTAACTAAAATATAAGCATTCATAGTTCTCCTTCATACCTTGTTTGAAGTTTTTGTTAAATCCGGCATATATCAATGGATTCAGAGCGCTGTTTGAGTACGCAAAACAACCTGCTAGGAACTGCATCGTGAAATACCAATCTCCAAGCTAAAATTAGATTTCTTATAAGTAGAGCTTAAGGGCTTATATATTTGTTTATTCATATATATCAAAGTCGATAAAATCTTTTAGTTTCTATAATTCATATAACCTCTGAATAATAGTTTCGTTTTTGTATCATCCTCTTGTAAGAGCAACAAACAGCACTATTTCCGCAACATATTTGAAGTGTAGGATACATGAATGTTTGTTGATTTATTTATTTTTTTAAATTGAAAAACATATTTAACATCTGAAAATCATAGATATCTTTCGTATGCTTATAAAAGATTTCCCTTTGTATTACTTTCAAACAATGTCGTCCCTATTTCAATATATGTAACATTCTTTAAAACATTTCTTTACTGTAATATCTGTGCTCATCTATGTGTACATTTGTAAAAAAATAAAATAAAATCAACTTACTGTATCCCGAGTCTCTCGAAGCTCACTATACAGAAGCACAATTTGGTATGGGAGCCAGCATATGCCAAACACTGCCATTATTGTAACTAGCATTGCTATAACCTGTTGTAAAAAAGTAGCACAAACTTATTTCAACATCATTAATGCATTTATGACCCATAAAAAGTGTCTGCTCAGTTTGCATTGCTTTTTGGAATAACCCAATCTATAAGTCATTTTTAAGCATACGGAAGGTTAAGGTGAAAAATTAAAAAAACATAAAAAAAATGTTATAGATATTGCATTTCAAATGATCAGATTCCTTTTCTTTTTAAATTATGTCTGTGTTACTTTTACATAATGTAAGTTAAAAATGAGTATATTTCTATGAAAATTGAATGTATCGAGTATTTTAAAGAAAAGCACTCAGGATCAGTTGTTTTATAAAGATCAAGCCACATACACGGAGCGTTATAATCAATGGTTGTAATATTTCCAATACTTATTGTTCCTTTAATATCGCTTGACATTTAATGACTTATTAATTTTAAAATTCTTTTATGCAGATTTAACTTATTACTGAAAGTATTGATGAAATTTAAGTAGGAAAGCGTGTACAATATGTCTTTGAGCTGGATCTAAGAAAGGTAAAACATTATAAAAGATTCGGTTGTAAGGTAGTGAAAAAGCTCTAATTAACATAGACACTGTCAATATAAATAGGCTTGTCAATACCTACAAAAATTTATTTCATACCTTTCGTTTTGTTTTTTGCTGCGCTTCATAGCCGGCGGTTACTCTTTCTCCGGGAATGGTGCTAGATCTCAGTTTTCTAATGATCACGGAGTAGGCAATTGTCATTACAATCATCGGGAAGAAATACAACACAGCTGATACAAACGTGAAGTATATAGTCCTTGACGGCATGTATTCCATCGTAGTATTTGTTCCTGCAACCGCCTTTGTCTCACGCGGCCAAGAATCATCGCACCAGCGTTCGGTGTAGTTCTGCCATTGGCGTTCATTCAATTTCCGGAACCATAGCAACGGGGCAGCAATAGCGAAGGAGCATAGCCATATGATGCAAATAGAGAAGCGAGCTTTCCGGCTTGTCATGTGAGCCTTCAAAGCAAATACAATTCCAAAGAATCTGTCGTACGCAATTAGTGTCAAAGACAAGACGCTTGCTACCAGACATAGAACTGAAAATGAATTTCATATTGTTCACTTATGATGCATGACTAAATCTCAAATAAGATATTCAAATGCTTAACCAAACTAAGCAACATCTGTAAATACAAAATGTATATTTAAAAACGAATTCCCAAAACTTTTATAACTATATCAATATCTATTTACGGGATTCAAGTTTAAATGATATATATTATAGTTGTATATTAGTACCATATATATGTGCGTTTAGGTTTTGCTATTTAAAATGATACATACATATATTGAACTTTTAAATCTTTAAAGTAGTATCGTTTCGTAAATTTTAAAAGGATGAAACTACACTGTTTACTGCATTGTTAACTAATCTTAAACGGAAATGAAACCCATTTGTCAGCAAAAAAACTGATAATGGTTCACTAAATAAGATATATGGATGACTCTTCAAAAGCACTAAGCAGATCGAGTACAAAATAAACAATAGAACAAACCCTAATGCAGAAACTCAGATTCTGAAAATCATATCTCTAAGCTATAACTTATTATACTAATCAAATGATATTCAACATGAATGGCATCAAGCAGCGAATGGTTAATATCACGTTGAAATGTATTGACATACTTGAACATTCACAGCCAAATGCTTTTATTACTAAAAATGTTTGTGAGTGTGATATTAATAATCAAAATACAAAAATAACTTCCATTTTTATCAGGAGAGCATGATGTAAGCAGAAAAGTTAGCAATGCTTTTAATGGAAGACGTCAGAACTTAAACAAGCAAAGGGAAAAACATAATTGAATTAATTTGTGTACATTTTGTTGGATATTGATGAAATTCCCATCAACAGAGCACAAAAGAAAAATGCTAGAAAACATTTAAATTATAGTGGGTTTTTTTCAAGTTGAAATAAGCAGCATAGTTTTAATGCTAAAAAGTTGGTAATACGTTTAAAAAGTACAGCACTCCCAAATAAAAGACATGCAATTAAAACAGCTACAATCATAATTGTTATGCCACTAACATATGAAACTAAGTCCAATTAGATACCATTTTAACAGGAATATTGCTCGTTATTAAATAGTTATGAGCTTGTATAACTCAAAAAATTAAACACTAAATTTACGACAAAATAATATGTTAAACATTTATGTTCTGTAAAGTTACATTGCTGTTATTGCAAAAAAAAATAAAAAATGCATGAATTCATAAATTCATTAATTATAATATATTCGCGTTTTAATCAACCAAACGAGGGTACTTATTATCGTTTCGGTTTTTTTTAAAGAAAGTGTTACTTTAATAGTTCTAAAAACGCCTTTGACTTATGAGTTGTTTTATTTACAATGTCTTCGTCAGAAACATTAAATTAATAAGAAAAAACTCTTATTAGATTTCTGTGTAGAACTCATACCTTCAAAACAGAAAAAAGGTGTGTACAAATGTTGGATAGTGAGAAACTCTAGATTGAACGCTATAGCTATAAGTATATATACAATTGACTAGCACCAGGTCACGTCAAATATCCATTAAGGCGACTTAAGTGAGCGTGCCGAGTGACAAGAGCTTTGACGTTTTATTGCATAATTTGATTGTTAATATCTAAGAGGAAAATACTAACCAAATATACCACAGAGTACTTTTACGGTTATTACGTGCAGTAGGGTGTTTGCAAAAGAAATAAGACACTCGAAAGATGCCAGTAAAAATAAAAGTCGTCATTTCGTTGTTGTATGTTGCTATTGCCAAATAAAATGTTATAAACGTTATATATTATTTATAATTAACAAATGTATCTCAGGGCCGTATAATAAAAGCTCCTTTTTGTATTCCATTGTATATTAGTTGTATATATAGCATTTATGACTAAAATGCAATGCAGACAATATAAGTATAAATGTATTCGCTCTTGAAAGTATCTAAGTATAAATAGTTTTGCATGTTGTTTTTAACATTATAAAAACTGAAAGTTCGTATTGCACTCGTAGAGAAATGTTTACGTTAATTTATAGAATAGTGATTTTATCAAGTAAAAGCATTGCACTTATATTATTGCAGATAAAATACATTAAATGATATAAAATTACATATCTGAAATATCCGTTTATGATTCACTTCTTACTAAGCCTACTTATACATTAAATATAATTTTATTTAGAATTAAGCAACTTTATATCTTGAAAAAATCAACAGCAAATACAAGATTTTTAAAGATTTGAAATGCAAACTTTTGCCTCCTTATCTGTAAGTTCATTTTCAAAGCCTCCTTAACTTAAACTGATCCTGAAAACAGATCGGCTTAGTGATTCAATCTTTTCATTATACGACCATACTCATGGTGGGGAACATAATTTGAAAACATACGATCACATTTTGCTTAAATACCGTAGATAAGCACCAACATATTTCTAATGTTTTGTTATCTATCATTCCGTTTATGGTTTTGTTTCATATGTTATATAAAATGCATACTATAAGCGAAGACAACTTTTTTTATATGACATTAAAGTTGCTTATTTAAAAAAAAAATAGCATGCCGAGTTTGTTTTGGGAATTAATTTTTATGTTGATTTGTATTGTTATTGTGAGTTGCTTTGTTTTCTTGCTGATGTTTCTTAACTGTGTTTATTCACTATGTGTTATTTTTGTTTGTTTGAGTGTTCGTTTGTTTCAAAAGATGAATACAGTATTAAAAAATAAACCAGAAACAATATGATTAGGTTGAGACAGTTTCATTTTCTTTCAGATTGTACGGATAATATTGAAACAATACAATTATTTTGACTGATTTTATGTAGTTTAAGATTGTTCTAACAATATAAGACTTTAATAATATAAATATCCGGTCGTTGTTTGTTAATCAACTGAGTTCTCGACTTTTCACCTAACTCCACGGCGATGCATCAGGCGGTCTAACGAACAAAATAACGTGAATCAATGATCGTCGTTTGCGCGGCCTTAGTAAAGAGTTATTAACGATGAAGTAGCATATGTTTATGATCTTAAGACTATTGAACATGTTGGCGACCTTTAATAATGATGCTCATCAAATCAATAACTTGATATAATCAATAGAGATCTATCGGCAGCTTCAATAGTTCTGCAAGTATGAAAATGCCTTGAGGTATAGCTTTAATACCGTACGCGTCTTCATCTTAGACCTTCAAAACGTGCTTCAAAATGCATATCAAATAACAAAGAAAGGGCAACGTTTCACCATATATAATTACTCTTTGATCTTAAACACTGCTTTTAAGTGCTAGTTTATAAGTATTTCAAACAATATTTTAAGTAGACGTTTTCAAATTTTTAAATAGTACCTCTCTATTTATCGTTCGTTCCATTTACATAGTAACAATAACTTGATAGAAGTTTCAAGATGAAAAAGCCACGCTAATTTATATAACGTTCATAATTATCACATACATGTACACTACCATTATTACAAGTACTGTAGATAAAAGGAAGCCGGTTAAACAAATAGGTTTACCTTACATCTTATACTCGTTGACATACATTTAAAAATGAAAAAAGCCTGGTAAATATTTTAAATTACACGCCTAATCTTATTAAACTATTATGTGAAAAATATGACATAAACAAACATCTCGAGATTCTTGTATAAAGGTAATTAACGTAAAGTAGCAAACGCATACGCTTAACAGTCTTAGATTATGGTCTTAATTACGAAGAAAAAGGTTGTTAATTAAATAATAGTTTCACAGATCTGAAGACCTGAATTTATGCCAACTTTTATACTAAAGGTTCTTTACTATGATAACGTTCGGAACACGTTTCATATCCGACATTATAGCATTCTTTGTTATACAATTGTCATGTTATCTATGGCGATGTTACATGAAAGAAGACAGAAATTAGGGGGAAATTATCTGACCATCTTTTAAACACATAAAATAGAAAACAAAGTCTTATAGTTAATTTTTAAATGCATTTGTGCATACATTTGAACTAAGTTACAACTAAGGTTGTAGTAACCTGGCATAATTTGTCTTAATGTAGCTGCGTGACCATTGATAAATTTTGAGCAAGAATGTTTAAAACATCTGGAAATAGGAAGAAAGCTTTATAAAAATAACGACAATGAAACTAGCAAACTCGGTTTGATAAATAGAACCGGTCGGTGTAAGCAATAAACAACTATCTTCAGTATCGGAAGCAAAGGTTCAAAGTGAACAGACAAATATAACAACACTGCCCAGATAAAATAGAGAAAAACAGAAGCCCTAAAGAATTCCCCAACACGGCAAGTTTGAAAATATTGCAGACTCGCTAAAGGTGCAACTAAGCACTTAAAGCCTTTCATTATTAGTATAAATGTTCTGGACATAGTGAATTACTCCAGGAATGATTTGCTTCGAGAACAAATAATGTCTGTCCCATACAATATGTTATTTAAGAACATATAAACTAGCTTTCATATTAACGTTATAGTCAAGTTCTGAAATAGGGAGATCCCTCGCGAGGAATTGAAAGAGAAAAATAAATACGTGCCAATTGCAGATGTGTCTGATAGTAAAGAATACTGAAAAGTACATCATTTATAAGAATCTTTATCACAGCCATTTAAGTACGCGTTTTATTCAATTCAATATAGAACTTTTTAAATTCAAAAAAGTGTCATATTAAAGGTATATTATTTCGTTTTTATGTTGATGTAGAAAGAGCAAACATGCATTTTATAATATCATAAGAATGGATTTAGAACATGCGCGATGCTTATCACATCAAAAATAAAAGACGCTGAGTTGGATATACTTTTTAATAAGGCGAAAAATTGTATATAAAGAACAGTTATTTTTACTGCCATCCAAATAAATGAATCGCAATAAACTTTCTAATCTCAAAAAAGCAAAAGTCTTCTCAACTATTATGGCCAATGAGTTACTTGTTTTGCAACACCAAAAGGGCAACAAAAATGAAAGTTCTTTATAAAATAAAAAAAATATTGAATTGTGTAGGCTGAATGTGACTCTAAAATATCTTGCGTTTCTTCCTAACAACATTATCATCTGATAAAAAGGATTACTTGTATCGTGTTATTCAGATATAGGATATGAATTTTTCGCAGACACCATAATCTATTTATTCAACAGACCAAATCTATCTATTAGTAATTCTGTAATTTGATTACCATATATATTTGTCTGGAAACTTAATATAACTATATATTCCGTCCGTCAAACTAAAAGCTAAGATGTGATAACAATAAGTGATGTAGCTAAGACAGAAATTCTTGACATTTCGATATTTTGCAAACACATTTTTATATCAGTATTTATTTGTATAACAAGAAGAACGGTGTTTTTACTTTTTGAGGCATTACTACACAATCAATCTAAATGGTAGGAATATTCTGTGATAATAGCAAAAGAATGGTCAGTCGATGTTAGGAGTGTCCTGTGATAATGGTCAGTCGAATACAATCTTATCTAACTCGTATCAGTACAATGTACTATTACATGAAATTTAAAGAGACCACAAATATATCGCATATGACTTTTATCAATTGTCCGATTTTGCCATTTGAGCCGCGGCACGACAAAACCAACATAGTATAACCAATGATTTGTAAAATAATAATATTACAAAATGAAAAAAAAGCATTTTTATCTACAATTATTGGTTATTTGATTTAAGTATACTGATTCTGTGGATAGTCTATCGTTGCATTTTACCAAATTCTCATTAATTATGAAGTCTATATTATATTGAAGTTCAAAGATATCTTAACAGTTGGCACAGAGTATTTACCTTTTTCAGACATAAATGTTACTTACAATAAAACATATCAGACATGTCAGATAGGGCTATATTTATGAAATCATTTAATTAAAACGCATTAATTTTATTATATTAAAGCAATTATGCGTGAAATTAATGTTTATATTATTACCGTTGTCAGTAAATATCAAGATTACTCCTCGATAGCGCAGCGTTTAAATTTATGTTAAATTACATTAATTGATTTGTTAAATACAAGTACGGTTATGAGAATCACTTTAGCAGGTGAAGATATAATGATTTCGCACGCAAACCTTTTAAAAGATTGTGCTGTATATAATGAAAGAGGCTGCAGATTTTTCAAAAGTAAAAAGCCACATATATTAAACAAAAACATTTTCGATTTTCAGGTGAAGAGGGTGAAAACATTCCTGAATTTTTATAAAAAGGTAAATATCTATACAATATTATTTTAATATACGAGTAGACTAAAACGAAAACAAAAGTTGGTAAATACCTTGAGAAAATGTGTTGAATTTGCAGAAGAATCCGCCGAGGACCCAAGTATTGTTGTTGAGGTTGTTTACCAGATGGACCCAAGTACAAAACACGGTCACTAAAATGTCGGCAACAGCTAGATTGACGATGTAAAAGTTTGTCGTTGTCCTCATTTGTTTGTGTCGCATCACTACAACGATGATCAAAGTGTTGCCGACCAAAGAGAAGAAAATTATCATCGCGTACAAATAAGATTTGAAAATGATCTCGTACAATGGGACTTTTTTAATATGGCCAAAGAAAGGAACGTTTTTATAGTCAATAGTGTCGTTTGCAAACATTTCGTAGAAGTCATATTCGCTATAGGAATAAGTATCCAAGTCATCCATTTTGAATTCAGATTATTAGTAAAAATCCAGAATTTGTAAGCATTTGAGAAATCACCTTTTTCTGACTTTAAGATTTATATAAATCCTTAATATTATTAATTACTTTTCAACTCATCAATACCTTTTATCGCTATGTATAGTTAAGAATGATAAACTAATGTATTGCCGTATGCAATATTTAATTCCGTGTCCGGTCAATCCAGCGGGACACAACAATATCCGAAGATACTTTTTTTATATAAAAAAAAATGTTATTCATATTCAACTTCTATTCATCAGACATTTCACGACTTTATGAATATGAACAAAAAAATCACAGTTCCACGATAACAATAATACTTAAGATTAGTTTTGAGGAATTCTATAGCGTTCCGCCACTCTCGCGTGATATGTTAAGGAAATAATATTCAGAACAGTGTATGCAGTATCAGAATGAACAGAAAACCAATCCAACGGCCATTCTTGTAGTACATTCTGTCGCACATTCCTCACAATCGTTTCCTATTGGATAAAACAACTTCACAAGTTTCCTGTAGTCTTTCTTATTTAACTCTTAAAGAATAGTTATTCAGCTATTGAAGAAAACGACTATTCTCTGAAAAATAAATAAAGACAGCGCGTTTCTACTTCATGCATACCTGCTGATGTATCTACATAGTACATAAAATAATCTTATTCATACCTAACTTACGAGTTACGGCATAATTAAAGTAGGATTATAATAGCTACAATGTCCCTCATGACACTTTGTTCGGTCAGCTACCTAAACTTATCAATCATATAATTTTATTATATATAATTACTCTACAGAATAAAATAGAGTTTCTCTTCAAAATTGATTGACTTTTGTGGGTAAACAAGTCAAATAAATTCATGAAAGATAGATGAAGATGCTCATTGGATCGGGAAAATTAATTAACCAAAAGATCCATTAGCATGCTTCAGTTGAATTTTTTTTTCAGACTTATCCTCAGAAAATCTAAACTGTAAAACGAATATCCCATGTTGATTCAGGTCTTGAAAAGAATTTGAGATAGCAGCTGAATTAAGTGGTTAAAATATAAAATCAAATTTGAATGAAATGCGCAATACATTTTTGACCCATACCGCGCTATATATATGAAATTAATTTTTCCAAAACCATTTACCATTTTTAGAAGAAAGTTTACAATACTAACACGTAACATTGTAAATACAATGCGGCTGATTTTGGTCTGTACTAGTCAGATGGATAGAGTCAGTTGCCACAAATAGGTTAAGTGTTAAATTTCATGCAAGAGGCTTGGTGCTTGATACAAAAAAACACCAAGTTATTAATAACATTTTATTCATTGATATTAAGTGAAATTAAATTAAAAGCAATATGAATATATGAATAGGGAAAATATTCAAACAATGAGATAAAGCATGGAACTTTTCACGTAAAGTTAAAACATTTGTTTGCACAAAATAATAACAGATAATACCATAATAAAGTCTTATGGTTATAGGAAACTATTGCTGATAGACATAAAACGCATTAATTTTGCTGATAGACATAAAACGCATTAATTGCTTCTTCGCACGTACCCGACGACCTTTGGTCTCTTTAATTACAGAAATCTTTGCCAATAATCTTGAGCGAATTATTAATATTCCGCGGCAAACGATATGAAAGGTAATAATATGAGAGGAAATAATAACAACATTTATGTATCGTTTAATTTATGATATATGAATGGTGTACCTCAATATACTGTACGAATTGTGAAAACGGTGTTTGGTAGTATCCTATCTTATACGATGCCAAATTCACGGAATACTATTGATTATTTACTATATTCCTATTGGAATACCAAGACTACATCTATACACGATAAACACCCTGGTTTGAAACTGTTACAGACGATTACGTAAATTGTTTACTACTAATAGGAACGGTGTAAACAAAGGCAGATTGATGGACGGACGATACTTTTAGATGTTTAATCATACTAAAACACTTGCGAAACATTGAATGTGATTTATCATTGCATAGCAAATACAAAAGTCATATGACAATTCAGGAAATCAAAAAAATGCTCTAACTAATAACTGTTTAAAGGGTCAGAAAAAAATGATTACCTTAAAATGAGGACGAATGTACCTGAAAGTATAGACCGTATATACTTATAATTTAAACCGTACTTACTATAAATAAAAAAATAAATTATTAACAAAGTGATATTTGTCAAATTCAAAGCATGAATAAATTCACATGGGAAATAGTTTCATCAATATCGCTTACTGTTGAAAAGGTTGACGGGCGTTCTTCTGTATTTTTTGTCAGACATGCTTTACTAGTTTTTATTTCTCTAGGGCACGTACCTTTAATTAAAACTGGTATAATATAACCATTTGTTCCCAGCCATTATAAATTGACACTGTTTTATAGATAGTATCAAACTAACGTAACATTGATTCCGTTTGATGTATTGTCAGGAACTAAAATCATTAATAAAACCAATTAGTTTTCGATTATTTGTGAAAAAATCACATAACGATGATCCGCAGTATATGTGTATGCCGTTGCATGAACTTTGAGGAATTTTCCTTAGTAGTTTCATGAACGCATGTTTATTTCAACGCAAAAGTTGGGCACACTTTCAATAACCTACTATTTGATATATGTTAAAATTTAACAGAACACATTATTTTATTGTCATTTAATATATTTCAATATTAATTCATCATTAATTTTATTTGTATGCCATTTCATGTATTTTTACGCAGCCGGACCGTCCTACGATAAGCTACGATAAGGTGTATTTAACATTTTCAAGTTTTATTAAGTAAATTTATGTATAGCACGTAAAATGTTATTAATATTTCGAACATTAAAAGACAGGGAAAAAATTTAATGCTGCTGACACGGTTTGACTGAGCCTCTCCATGGACGTCAGTCGAAACTGCAAGCTACCGTGCATGGTCCCAAGCACCGGCTTAAGCAGAATTCATCATTAAGGCATGAAAATGGCGAAATTTTGAATTTAGAAACATCTGTACTCATATTTGCTTAGGCGCAATGATACATTGATATTTGAAATGGTGCTGGCAGTAGATTGTTCAACAAGAACTATAATAGTTTACACAGGTGAAAAAAAAAACTTATGCTTGCAGACAAAATTTAGTGTAATTTGGAACATTTTTATGGGTTGTTCTATAATTACGTAACCCGCTGTTTAATTGCACAAAACATTATAAATGTTTGCAGTTTGCTAAAACCTACTACGTATTTTCACATATAAAAGATAAGTGTTTAATATCTGGTTTATTGAAGAGCTAAATATATAGTTATATGCAAGTCAAGAGGAAGTTTTTATATTTTTATTGACTATACTATTAAAATGCCACAGGTGTATCAACCCAAACCATTATTGCAAGAAGCAGTACTCACGTAATGTCCTAAAATGTTGAGTGTAATGCGATTTAACCCGTTAACGCCTTAAAATGCAAGCGCAAATGCCTATATTAAGTAGAGAGACAATTAGACCTAAACATACGACTGTCTGACAAAGCACTATATAGCTGGAGGCTTACGTATTTCAAAATTCTGACAATAAAGTTTAAAAAGTCAAAACATTGCTATTTTAATAGTGAAAGCAGGAAAAAGGCTTCTATGCACATTTACTATTCTAAGTGTTATATTTATATAACAATATTTATTGATAACTATACACTTACTTTTGGAAAAAGTAAAATTAGAGGAAAGTTATATTTAGTTAACAAAGCAAGTAATTATTATGAGGAAAAAACCCTCTTTTAGTAAAGATTGAAATAAACAATGTTATATACATTTGCACGAATGTCATCAACGCTTTGTGGTTCTAAACATTCCTTACCAAACTACAAACAAATAACAGAGGTCATAATAATACCACATCTCATTTCCAACGACGCCTTTATTATATTTGATGTATACACATGTATATAGACAACCAATATATTTATTTCTATATGTTTCATGTTATTAACATGAAGAATCAAAATGCACTTATATGATGCACTATTTTCATCAGAAACATATAATAATCCTCCAAACAGAAAAATAGAATACATTCGCATATATTTCGTTATTAAGAAAAGGCCGTGCCAAGTTTCCATGAATTACACAACAATACATGTACCGTGTAGTAATTTATAAGGTTATAAGTATCCCGTGTGGTGTGAATGAATCATAATTAGCTCAAACCTTTGGACGATGGAGTAATGTAAGCGAGTTATTTGCAATTGTAAGGACGAGGTTAACGAGCATTGTTTCACCTCAAAAATATTTCAGGCTAGATTTCTCAAAATAGCAGTCGAATTTAGGAACGTTTCTATTCTTACTTTGTTTTAATTATTTTATTGTCATTTTTCTTTTGCTTTAACTCTCTCGAGGTGTGACTTTAAAGGTGTGATAACAATCAGGTTGCATAATAGTATATTTCTACCGCTTTAGCCTTGCGCCGTTTAAATTTAAATATGCCCTCTGACAATTAGAATTAACAAGATAATTTCAAACATTTACAAGACCCTGTAACACTGTATTTTAAACCACATCAAAACTCTTGTGTCATTTTTTTCATTTCAGTAGCTTAGATTAACAAAAGAGCTTGTATCAGACAAAATAATTTATTTTTACAAATCTTTCACCGGAATCTTTGAATGTAAAAACATAATAACACAGGATATAGGATTGGTATAGATTGAAAAGTTGTAAATGAATACACGATAATGTTCACACTTCTTATATTTGTTAGCACTCCTTAAAAGTAAAATTGTTGGTAATGCCATGACAAAATACAAAATAAACTCAAAAATTCATGAAAACATACATCAACAGTAATAATTTAGATCATCTATGTAAAAGAAGTAGTTTTGCTTTTGTCCAAGTTTAATGAGGGTAAATGCAACTAAATAGAAAATTCTTCTTTCAATTTTTCATTAGATAAATTGTTTTTTGATTTTTTATCATGAATAATATTTACTACAAAAATATGATCTGGTATTCCGATAAAAAAATTTAAAAAAATAAGGGAAAGAAAATAATTGACAGAATGCGACTGGTTTGACTTTATCTCGCTATGTATGTTAAAAAAAGAGTACAGAGTATGTGCCTTCTTTTGAAATGTGAACGTTACCATCTTAAATGGTTTGTTGATTTAGTGATCACTCTTTCATTTAAGTCAAAACAGATTATGTACCACCTATTAAATGCCAACGAAGCAACTGGTATATACGTACAAAGTGTAACTGCGAAGATGATAGTCTGTCTTCAAATGATTGCTCCTACAACGTTTCTAGTTATTACATAATTGATTCACATTTTATCACGAGCTGTGAGAAAATGTGAATATTTAATTACCAAAGCTCTTAATATTATTATAGTATATTCCGTTAAAAACTGTTGAAACGCGTTGATAATGAAGAACATCTCAAACGATAAACAAGAAATAGAAGAAAAACAGAGTTTATGTTTTGTTTTGTCAACATCGCCGCCGGAATGAGCCATTTTAACGTGCATGTCACTTTCCGTAAAAGTTGTACTTTTGAAATTCGAAGAATGGTCAACATTTTCATAAAAACTCATTAGAAACGCAAAATAACAAAACTGTAACAAATGAAATCTAAGGAGTATTTTGAACTTCCAAACAAAACACTTAATCACTATAACTTACCTTATTGTCAAAAGGCAACAGAAGAAAAAATATGGTTCAGATAATTGGCCATTGGGTAACTGTTTTGGAAACAATAAATGTAAAAAACTATAACAATATTAGTCAAAAAGATAAGAGGGATAAAAATAAAAGGTCTATGTCATTGGTTTAAACCTTTACTGTCACTTAAATTATTATTTTACACCATTTCAGTTTTATGTGTTTACATCTGGAGCGGATTCAGGAATAGTTCGAATAACATGTAGTTAAAAGCAAATTTTACAAATTAAACTTTAATATGCTTTGCAGTTAAATGCTTAAAATCTGTTGAAACAGGTCTTGAAAAAATCTGAGAAAGCAGCTGAAAAAATAAGGCAGTTTAAAACATAAAATCAAATTTGGGATGACATGCGCAATACATTATTGACCCATACCACGCTATATATATTGAATTAACTTTTCAATTTCAAACTTAATAAAACCATTTACCATTTTTACCATCACCACGCGGCTGACTTTGGTCTGTACTAATACCGTTGAAAAATTTAGCTGCCGCTAGAACGTTAAATTTAATACTTTCAAGAGGATTGGTGCTTGCTACAAAAAATATTCAAGTGATCAATAATATTTAATTCATTGATATTAAATGAAATTAAATTTAAAGCAATATGAATAGAGAAAATATTCTGATTCAGACAATGATATAAAGCATTGAACCTTCTACGGAAAGTTAAAACAATTGTTTGCACAAAATAGTAATAGATAATACCATCGTAAAGTCTTATGGTTACAGGAAACTATTGCTGATGGACATAAAACGCATCCGTTTACTGCTTCTTCATCCATACCCGGCGACCTTTGGCCTCTTTAATTACATAAATCATTGCCAATAATCTTGAGCGAATTAATTATATTCCTTGGAAAACGATATGAAAGGTAATAATATGAAAGGTAATAATCACAACATTCATTTATTATGTATCGTTTATATGATATATGAATGTTATACAGAAGTTAACTATACGAGTTGTGAAAACGCGGTGTGTGGTAGTATCCTATCTTATACCACGGCAAATTCACTGAATACTATAGATTATTTACTATATTCCTATTGGAATACCAATGAGGACGAATTCATCTTACACATAGTTTAGAATGTACGTACTTATAATTCAAACCCTACTTACTAAAAATAAAATAAAAAATAACAACAGAGTGATATATGTCAAAGCGTGAATAAATTCACATGGGAAATAGTTTCATCAATATCGCTTACTGTTGAAAAGCTGAAATGATTTTGCATGGCGGGCGTTCTTCTGTGTTTTTGTCAGACATGCTTTACTAGTTTTTATTTCTTTAGGGCACGTACCTTTAATTAAAACCGGTATAATATATAACCATTTGTTCCCAGCCATTATAAATTGACACTGTTTTTTATAGATAGTATTAAACTAACGAAACATTATTTCCGTTTGATGTATTGTTAGGAACTTAAATCATTAATAAAACCAATTAGTTTTCATTTATATGTGATAAAACACGATGATTGATGATCTGCAGTGCATGTGTATGCCGTTGCATGAACTTTAAGAAATTTTCGTATGCATGTTTATTTTAACGCAAAAGGTGGGCACGCTTTTCAATCACATACTATCTGATATATGTTAATATGTAATAAAAACATATTATATTATTGTAATTTAATATATAGAGGATATTGAATGAGTGTAAGTTCAATACTGAATTTATTGCACGAGTTGAATTAAATTATATTATGCGAGCCTCTGGCGAGCATAATATTATTTTATTCAACGAGTGCAATAAATTCAGTAATGAACTTACACGAATTTAATATTCTATTTATCACATACCCAAAATAAAGACCGTTTATAGTGAAATAAGAGTCATTTTTCATTGACGCGCCTATAGTTTAACGCTAACATTTAGCGCGTCTTTACACTATGTTTGTATGACGCTAATGACGTCACGTCAAAATATATGCACGGCCGTGCAATACCAAATTTGCGGAGTCGCAAAATCGGTACGGGTGTGTGATAAATTTCAATATTAAACATTACAAGATTTTAAATGTTGCTGACACTGTTTGACTGAGCCTGTTCATGGACGTCAGTTGAAACTGCAAGCTACCGTGCATGGCCCCTAGCACCGGTTTAAGCAGAATTCATCATTAAGGCATGACAATGGCGAAATTTTGAATATAGAAACATCTGCAGATGTACTCATATTTGCTTAGGCGCGTTGATACATAAATCTTTGCAGTGGTAAAAGTAGTAAAGAGTGTTTAACAAGAACTATAATAGTTTTCTAAGGTAAAAACGCTTATGTTTGAAGACAGTATTAAGCGTAATTTACAACATTTTAATGGGTGGCTCTATAATTACGTAACCCGCTGTTTAATTGCACAAACCGTAATAAATGTTTGCAGTTTGCTAAAGCCTACCACGTATTTCCACATATGAAAGATAAGTGTTTAATATCTGGTTCATTGAAAAGCTAAATATATATTTATATTCAAGTCAAGAGAAATGTTTTATATTTACAATTAGACCTACACATAAGTGCAGTCTGACAAAGCAATATGCCTGAGTGCTTACATATTTCAAAATTTTTAAATAGACTTTAAATAGTCACAGCATTACTTTTTGAATAGTCAAAGCAGGAAAAGGGCTTGACTGTATGCACATTTACTATTGTAAGTGTTATATATAACAATATTTATTGACAATTATTCACTGACTTTTGGAAAAAAAGTAAAATTAGAGCAAAGAATTATTTAATTAACAAAGCAAGTATTAAATTATGAGAAAAAAACACTATTTGTTAAGATAGAAATTATCAATGTTATAATTATTATAAGTTGCACGAATGTCTTCAACGCTTTGTGGTTAAAAACATTATTGACCGAATTGCAAACAAATAACAGAGGTCATTATAATACAACATCTCATTTCCAACAATTGATGCAATAATACATGTTTATATATGTAATATATGCAGTCAACATATTTATAATTAAATGCTTCATGTTTTAAAAATGAAGAATCCAAATGCAACTATGATACACTATTTAATTAAGAAATATATAATAATCCTCCAAACAGAAAGAAATAATTTATTCCGTTATTAAGAAAAAGCCGTGCAAAGTTTCCATGAATTACACAACTATAAAACATGTGCCGTGTAGTAATTAATTAGGTTATTAGTATCCCGTGTTGAGTGAATGGACCACAATTAGCTCAAAACTTTGGTGCATGGAGTAATGTAAGCAAGTTATTTGCAATTACATGACGAAACTGTTACATGTAGGACGAGATTAACGAGCATTGTTTCACCTCACAAATATTTCAGGTTTGATTTCTCAACACAACAGTCGAATTAAGGAACGTATCTATTCTTCCTTTGTTTTAATTATTGTATCATCATATTTTTTTCTGCTTTCACTCCCTCATGGCGTGACTTTAAAGGTATGGAAACAATCAGATTTTACAACAGTATATTTCTACTGTTTTAGCTTTGAGCCTTTTAATATGCCTCCTGACTATAATTGTATACAAGATAGTTTAAAACATTTCAAAGACACTGTAACACCATATTATAAACCAAATCAAAACTCCTTCAAAATGTGTCTTTTGTGTCATTTTATAATTTCATTAATAGAATAACAAGAGCTTGTATCAATAATAGATCTGCCATCAAACAAAATAACTTATTTTTACTTATCTTTCATCAACCTGTCACCGGAATCTTTGAATTGTAAAATAACTTAGTAACACTAGGTATAGGCTTGGTAAAGGATGATAAGTTGTAAATGAATACACGATAATGTTCACACTCCTTATATCTGTTAGCACTCCTTAAAAGTAAAATTGTTGGTAATGCCATGACAAAATACAAAATAAACCCAAAAATTCATGAAAACATTCAGTAATAATTTAGATCATCTATGTAAGAGAAGTAGCTTTGCTTTTGTCAAAGTTTAATGATGGTAAATTGAATATTCTTTCTTTTTTTCATTAAATATTTTTTTATCATGTATAATATTAACCACAAACATATGATCTGGTATTCCGATACAATTTTAAAGACAATAATGGAAAAATAGATGACAGAACGCAACTTGATCTCGTTAAAAAAAGAGTACAGAGTATGTGCCTCCTTTAGAATTTTGAACGTCATCATCTTGAACGGTTCATTGATTCTGCAATCACTCTGTCATAGGACATATTTATTCAAGTCAAATCCCAATCAGATGTTCAATCAGACTAAAACTCTCGCTAATTATTGAATGTGATATATCATTGCATGGCAAATACAAAAGTCATATGAAAAATTTCGAAATCAAAAAATGCTCTAATAACTGTTTAAAGGGTCAGATTAACTTAAACTGAGGACGAATGTACCTGATAGTATAGACCGTATGTACTTATAATTAAAACCGTACTTACTATAAATAAAAAATATATTATTAACAAAGCGATATTTGTCAAATTCAAAGCATGAATAAATTCACATGGGAAATAGTTTTATCAATATCGCTTACTGTTGAAAAGGTGAAATAATTTTGCATGACGAGCGTTCTTCTGTATTTTTGTCAGACACGCTTAACTAGTTTTTATTTCTCTAGGGCAGGTTCCTTTAATTAAACCTGGTATAATATAACCATTTGTTCCGAGCCATTATAAAGTGACACTGTTTTATAGATAGTATCAAACTAACGTAACATTGATTCCGTTTGATGTATTGTCAGGAACTAAAATCATTAATAAAACCAATTAGTTTTCGATTATTTGTGAAAAAATCACATAACGATGATCCGCAGTATATGTGTATGCCGTTGCATTAACTTCGAGGAATTTTCCTAAGCAGTTTCATGAACGCATGTTTATTTCAACGCAAAAGGTGGGCACACTTTTCAATCACCTACTATCTGATATATGTTAATATTTAACAAAACACATTATTTCATTGTAATTTAATATATTTCAATATTAATTCATCATTAATCTTATTTGTATGACATTTCATGTATTTATACGCAGACTGACTATCCTACGATAAGCTACGATAAGGTGTTATTAACACAAAGAGTTTTTATAGGTAAGGCCCTGAATTTCAAGTTTTACATTTGTTTCATTAAGTAAACTTATGTATAGCACGTAAAAAGTTATTAATATTGCGAACATTAAAAGACAGAGAAAAAATTTAATGTTGCTGACACGGTTAGACTGAGCCTGTTCATGGACGTCAGTTGAAACTGCAAGCTACCTAGCATGGCCCCTAGCACCGGTTTAAGCAGAATTTATCATTAAGGCATGAAAATGGCGAAATTTTGAATTTAGAAACATATGTACTCATATTTGCTTAGGCGCAATGATACATTATTATTTGCAATGGCAGTATAGATTGTTCTCCAAGAACTGTAATAGTTTACTAAGGTGAAAACAAATCTTATGCTTGCAGACAACGTTTAGTGTAATTTGCAACATTTTTATGGGTGGTTGTATGATTACGTAACCCGCTGTTTAATTGCACAAAACATAATAAATGTTTGCAGTTCGCTAAAACCTACTACGTATTTCCACATATAAAAGATAAGTGTTTAATATCTGGTTTATTAAAGAGCTAAATATATAGTTATATGCAAGTCCAGAGGAAGTTTTTATATCTATATTGACTATGTAATTAAAATGCCACAGGTGTATAAACCCAAACCATTATTGAAAGAAGCAGTACTCACGTAATGTCCTAAAATGTTGAGTGCACTGAGTTTCCTGGCCCCGTTAACCACGCCCGGCAAGCTGTCGCTCCACTTCAAAATTGTGGTGTACGGTAAAACGAGCGAACGGCATTTCCGAAATAGAGCGGAAGGCCGATTTAAATGGATAATTGTAAGTGTTGTTTATGTTTTTGTCTTATTATTCATTTAGGTTGTATTTTCTTAACGCTTTAAAATGCAAGCGCAAATGCCTATAAAAGTAGAGAGACAATTAGACCTAGACATACGTACAGTCTGACAAAGCACTATATAGCTTGGAGCTTACGTATTTCCAAATTCTGATAATAAAGTTTGAATAGTCAAAACATTTTTATTTGAATAGTGAAAGCAGGGAAAAGGCTTGTATGCACATTTACTATTGTAAGTGTTATATATAATAATATTTATTTCCAATTATACACTGACTTTGGAGGGGGAATTAAAGAGAGTTATATTGAATTAGCATAAAGGCAGTGATTGATTATCAAAGTATAAGATTATGAAAAAACACACTTTTTGGGAAGAAAAACGTGTTGTTAAGATAGCTACATTAACAGTGTTATAATTATTTGAATGGCTTCACCGCTGTGTCGTTATAAACAGTCTTGATCGCATTGTAAGCAAATAACAAAGGTCTTTATAATACAACATCTCATTTCCAACACTTTTATTATATTTGATGCAAGGGTAAATGTATATACATGTATAAGTGTATATACAGTCAATATATTTATAACTTTAACCATGAAGAATTAAAATGCAACTATTTTCATCAGAAATATATAAACAGATAGAAAGAATCTATTCGCAAATATTCCGTTATTAGGGAAAAGCTGTGCCAAGTTTCATGAATTATACAACAATACATGTACCGTGTAGTAATTTATTGGGTTATTAGTATCCCGTGTGGTGTGAATGAATCATAATTAGCTCAAACCTTTGGAAGATGGAGTGATGTAAGCGAGTTATTTGCAATTACATGACGAAACTGTTAGGACGAGGTTACCTCAAAAATATTTCAAGCTTGATTTCTCAAAATAGCAGTCGAATTAAGGAACGTTTCTATTTTTACTTTGTTTTAATTATTTTATTATCATTTTTCCTTTGCTTTAACTCTCTCGAGGTGTGACTTTAAAGGTATAGAAACAATCAGATTGCACAATAGTATATTTCTACCGCTTTAGCCTTGCACCGTTTAAATTTAAATATGCCATCTGACAATAAGTGTTAACAAGATAGTTTAAAACATTTGCAAGACCCTGTAACACTGCATTTTAAACCACATCAAAACTCTTGTGTCATTTTTTTATTTCAGTAGCTTAGATTTAATTTAACAAAAGAGCCTGTATTAAGAATAGATCTGCCATCAGACAAAATAATTTATTTTTACCAATCTTTCACCAACTTGTCACCGGAATCTTTGAATTGTAAAAGAGCATAATAACACAGGATATAGGATTGTTAAAGGGTGAAAAGTTGTAAATGAAAAATACACGATAATGTTCACACTCCTTATATCTCTTAGCACTCCTTAAAAGTAAAATCGAAAATGTCCGTTTGATGTATTGTCAGGAACTAAAATCATTAATAAAACCGATTAGTATTCAATTATCTGTTATAAAACACATATCGATGATCTGCAGTGCATGTGTATGCCGTTGCATGAACTTAAAGAAATTTTCGTATGCAATGTCATGAACGCATGTTTATTTCAACGCAAAAGGTGGGCATGTTTTTCAATCACATGATATATGTTAATATGTAATAAAACTACATTATATTATTGTTATTTAATTAATTTCAATATTAAACATTTTACATTAAAGATTTTAAATGTTGCTCACACGGTTTGACAGCGCCTGAACATGGACGTCAGTTGAAACTGCAAGCTACCGTGCATGGCCCCTAGCACCGGTTTAAACAAAATTCATCATTAAGACATGAAAATTGCGAAATTCTGAATTTTGGAACATCAGAAGATGAACTCATATTTGCTTAGGTGCAATGATACGTTAATCTTTGCAATGGTAAAGACAGTATAGATTGTTCAACAAGAACTATAATAGTTTTTAAGGTAAAAAAAACTTATGTTTTCAGACAGCATTAAGCTTAATTTACAACATTTTTATGGGTGGTTTTATAATTACGTTTACCGCTGTTTAATTGCACGAAACATGATAAATGTTTGCAGTTTGCTAAAACCTACTACGTATTTCCAGATATAAAAGATAAGTGTTTAATATCTGGTTTATTGAAGAGCTAAATATATAGTTATATGCAAGTCAAGAGGAAGTTTTTATATTTATATTGACTGTGCTATTAAAATGCCACAGGTGTATCAACCCAAACCATTATTGCAAAAAGCAGTACTCACGTAATGTCCTAAAATGTTGAGTGCACTGAGATTCCTCGCCCCGTTAACACTTTAAAATGCAAGCGCAAATGCCTATAACAAGTAGAGAGACAATTAGACCTAGACATTCGTACAGTCTGACAAAGCACTATATACCTGGGTGCTTACATATTTAACAATTTTAATAATTTTAAATTTAATAATAAAACTGGAATAGTCAAAGCATTACTATTTTAAAGTGAAAGCAGGAAAAAGAATGATATGCACATTAACAATCGTAAATGATATATATATAACAATATTTATTGACAATTATATACTGACTTTGGGACAAAAATAAGATTAGAGCAGACTTATATTTAACTAACATAAAGCCAATGGTTGATTTTCAAAGCAAGTATTAGATTATGAAAAATGTTTTTTGGAAAGAAAATCATGTTGTTAAGCTACATTAACAATATTATGCTTATTATTTTTATGAATGTCAACGAAACTGTTAGGACGAGGTTAACGAGCATTGTTTCACCTCACATATATTTCAGGTTTGATTTCTCATCATAACAGTTGAATTAAGGACCGTATTTATTCTTCCTTTGTTTAAATTATTGTATCATCCTTTTCTTTTGCTTTATCTCTCTCAAGGACTTTAAAGGTATGGAAACAATAAGATTGAACAATAGTACATTTCTACCGTTTTAGCCTTGTGTCGTGGACAATAATTGTAAACAAGATGGTTTACAACATTTGCAAGACTCTATTTCCCACATCCAAACTCCTCATTTTATTATTTAAATAGCGTAGAGTAATACAATGACATCAAGAATAGATATGCCATCAAACAAAAGAACTTATTTTTACCAATCTTTCACAATCCTGTCACCGGAATCTTTGAATTGTAAAAGAACTTGATAACACAGGATATAGGCTTGGTAAAGGATTAAAAATTGTAAATGAATACATAAGTATGTTCACACTCACACTTACATTTGTTAGCACTTTTCAAAAGTAAAATTGTCGGGAATGTCATGACAAAATACTAAATAAACTCAAAAATTCATGAAAACATTCATCAACAGTGATAACTTAGATCATCTACGTAAAAGAAGTAGCTTTGCTTTTGTTAAAGTTAAATGAGGGTAAATTGAATATTATTCTTTCTTCTTTCATTAGATAAATTGTTTTTTGTGTTTTTATCATGTAGAATATTAACTACAAAAATATGATCTGGTATTCCGATAAATGTTTTTAGAAAATAAGGGAAAGAAAATAAAAGACTGAACTTGATCTCGTTATGTATGTTAAAAAAAAAGAATACAGAGTATGTGCCTCCTTTTGAATTGTTAACGTCACCATCTTAAACGGTTCGTTGATTGTGCGATCAACATTTCATAGGACATTTTTATTCAAACCAAACAGAGTATGTACCACCTATTAAATGCTGAACGTTTGTCAAAGAAGCAACTGATAATTATATTTGTACAAAGTGTAACTGTAAAGATGATGGTCTGTCTTCACCTGATTATTGCTCGTCCAATCTTTCTTGTTATCAAATCATTGATTCGCAGTTAATCACGAGCTGTATGAAAACGTGAATATTTACTGGGGTTGCGTTCATTGAACGCCGCCTTTCCTTGTTGATCTTGTTTATCATATTTTATACATCAAGACTCTTAATATTATTATAGTATATCCTGATAAAAACTGTTAAAATGCAATGACAATAAAGACCATCAAAAGAAAGTTTGTGTTTGGTTTTGTTTACATTTCCACCGGAATGTGCCATTTGAACGCGCATGTCAATTTGATTTCCATATAAAGTTCGAATTTCCAAAAATTGTCAACATTTTCTACGCAAAGTTTCTAAATCACAACACCTAGCTCTAAACCATGATACGATATACACATAGAAATTTGAAGCACATTACTTTGAAGGTTTGTAGAATATATTTTATAATTAAGGGTATAATTGCCACCTTTTATAACCTAATATCATCATTTCCTTTGTCTTAATTACAGTTTTCATATTCCCGCTTATGATTGAGTATTTCATGGTTTTCTGTGTTTGATCACACAACATTGCGCTGAAATGTTTTAAATAGTAAAAGACTGTCAATTGAAAAAAAGCTTTGATTGGAAATTTAATTACATTGTGAACATGAAATAAATCATTATTTTTATCTGACTTTTATGATTTACACATGAAACGTTGAGTAACAGTCTGGTGTTAATCAGAATCTTTTCTTTTACTTCTAGATTTACTTTTTTATCGATAAGTTGCATGATCTAGTTTTTTCAATGAGAAAAGTCACGAAGATCTCGTTAACAATGTACGTGACATTTTTGCACCTAGTTATCATGTATGAAATATCTTACTATACACAAAGAGTTGTTTAAAACATTCAGTGTGTAAGTGTGTACTAAGTATAATTTCAGACACTTGTGCATGATTTATTAGTATTTAGCATTTTAAAGTGTATAAAGCTATATATCTGATACAAAAATTATTTTTATAATTTTAAAAAAGTATGCTTTTTCAAAATGCTTGTTTGAAATAAATATAGTAATTTATTGCCTTAAAAGCGAATAACGCATATTAAGCAAAATCATTGCTAAACAGATAAAACCCTACTTAAAATAATATTTTGTACGGAACATTTTATTTTGTTTACGTACATTATTTAAGACTAAAAATCATTTTCTGCAATTTTAAATACTCACAAATATCATTTTGTTCACCACAAAGGCACATTGTATGCCTCAGAAACGGATAAATTTTCACTTCTTTTAAAAGGGCAAACATAAGTATAATAACTTCTAAATATTGAAAGATGCTTGTTATCTGACGAAAGTAGCGCTAATTGTGACATAAGCTGTCATAAAAGTTATAAAATGAAAACAATATAGTATTTTGACTTTCATACAAAATACTTAATCACTATAATTGTACGTATTGCCAAAAAGCAACAGAAGAAAAAAGATGGTTCTGATGATTGGCCAATGAGTAACGTTTTTGGACACCGTAAATGTAAGAAAAAACAATAATAATAGACTTTAGTAAGTAATAACAACTTAAGAGTAATAAAAATAAATGCTTTACATCTGTGGTTGAAACATTTTACTGCTACTTAATTTCTGTATACTTCACCATTTCAGTTTAACTTTTTTGCTGTTATGCTTCAATCTCAGGTTGATGGAGTTGTAACTTTTTGTCCCATGTATGTGGTCTTAAGATAAAGCTTCAGACAAATTTTTAGTGAAGAATTATTTAATGTTAACTTCATTTTACGCGTAATAACATACAGTATTAAGTGCAACTTACATATAATGTTTTATAATTTTATAAGAGTTATCAATATTATACACCCACTGTTTAAAAGCCAGCAAAAATAATAAGTGTTCACAAAACCATTCGCTAGTTAAATGTGTTGTGATAAGATAAGTATTTTATTGACAAGCAAATCACATATTGATACAAATGCATGTCAAGTGCTAGTTTTTTAATGTGTATAAATTCAGAAATGACTTTTTTGGTAAAAGCTTGTAAGATATCAGTATCAAAGTACAATAATTCGCAACAAATAAGTATAAGGTTAGGCTCAGTTGTTACGAGACATTATAATCGGCATAAGAACCTCTGAAAAAGAAGGTTATATCCATTCTATACTAACAATTAAAATACTATAATCAAAAGGTACCATGCAATTGTGAAATATTTCAGGATAGATATGTTATGAGTAGTGCCTTCAAGCTAAGGCTCAGGTCAGTGCTTTTATTTAAGCAATAAGATTAATCATATAGTTGGCCCAACACCATTTGTTGTTGTTGGAAATGTCTGGAATTTTGCTGACATTTACTAGGGACAGATAATCAGATACATTACCAGACTTTTGCTTGGGCTCAAAGGGACATTTTCCTTTTTTCTCAGGGAGAAGAGCAAAATACTTCTAACTGTCAATTATCCGCCGTACGATTTAAAGAACATTTTTACCGAAATATGCATCGCTTTAAAAATAAAATCTAAGGTATACCTGATAGGCATCAAAAGCGTTTGTTTATTGCTTGTTCGCTAGTACAATACGCCCATTGACCTCTTTGAATTAACACACTTCTGTGCCAATAATCTGTGAATGATTAACATAACATGGAGAACAAAACATTATTAATGAGAGACAATAATTACAGCATTTATATATGATTAATATGATACAAAATCACAAAACTACAATATCAAAATACTGGATTTATGAAGTGAACGACCTCTGGTAGCCCCAATGTCTAACATTACTAGCATAATCCTTTGTTCAGTAAATATATTTTCTGGTCTATTTACCAGAAAATGTAACAGTTACTATTAATTGAGATGACTGTAATATTACCTGAAAAACATCCACATGAAATTATTATATGTATTAGAATGCTTTAGGTAGAAAAATCTGGCAAAAATGGAGATCGACAGAGAGAGAGAGAGCAATTGAAACGAGTATAAAAAATCAAAATCAAAGACTTGTTTATTTATTAAATTCGTGCAAAAAAACACGTCTAAATGGTTATTGTAAAACAAATTAAAAAGTGCTCTTTGCTAACGCATGGCGTCGCAGTTAATGTGTATTTTTATGTAAATTTAGTGTGGTTTTGTACTACTTCAGCATATCACAAAGTCAATATAACTGAGTAAGTCTTATGATATACATCTTATTTCGGTTGCTTCGCTACGCCAATTATGACATATTATAAAGAAATCTCCCCAGGGCTTGATGATATGTACACATTAGAAGTCAACACAGAAATAAACACTTTATTTACAGATTTAAATAAAAACTTTATTCTTTTTGAAAAAATGTTGCTCAAGGGTAATTTTGCTATATGCAAAGCACATCAAAGCAGTCCAGTTATTTATTTTTCGAGTTATTAAAGCCGAGTTTAACTCAATGTTTATTGCCATGTCTTTTTTTCGTGGATCTATTGTCACGTGAAAACTATGTTTCGCTCATAGATCAATTTAGCGCCCCCTGGACTACTCGTCCAATGCTCAAGAAAGTGAAAGTAATGCAAAATCATCATATACAAGAACATGCTGATAAAATTAATTGTTTACTTATCTAATTACGATTGTATTACAATAGTATTTAGTCAACGTTTTAATCACTTAGAAATGCAATTCCCATACAACTTATATTTATATTAATCTTCAAAGCAGAGAGACTCCATCCGTCGATAAAAGAAAGTTAAGCTATGTTTGTATTAAATTAATTAAGCAACTATTATTCATTTGATTATCGGTACATTATGTGATGTTAATGAACAACAATTACCAATTAGCTTACACCTTTGATCGTAAATAAAATAGATAGTATTGTAAGTGTGTTATTGACATAATTCATTATGAGATGGTTCGTAATAACGAGGTCAAAGGAATAATTGTTTCAATTCTTTGGAAGCACATATTTTAGGTTTGCTGATGTCTGTATCACGCAACGCACTCACTCCAAGTTGATACAGCGTTCCTATCATCAATGCCTTAGATATTCCTTTATAGAGCTATGCTATCACGTATACCGATCATATAACTTAACACATTTTTTGAATCTTAAAGTTATTTTAGTAGATTTAACATCATATTTGCACGCTCATATGGCGACTGTCCGGCTTTTTCTTGTAAAAGAACAGCTCAGGTTCCCCTCTGTGCATTGTTTCAAGCATGCACTAGCCTCTATGTAGAATCACCAACAATTTGTACTTTAGTTTAAGTTTGCTGGATAGCTTCCGTACATAACAGATGCAAATGACCTACTTCTGATAGTTATCATAATTTGTTGAAAACTGAACCAACTTGAAGTTGACAATCATAATGTAATATTGACATTTTGTCTTAATTGTAATTTACTTATTGATACCAATTATCAAATATATATTTGGTTTCATAATTAAAGATATTCTATGCTCAAATTTGATATAAGAACAAACTGATAATTGCTACACAGTCTTGACTTCACACAAAGAAGATATGTTATGTTGAAAATTCTGCACACAACATGTGGTCATAATATGAATATATAGTGTCATTTAAAACTGACATTTTTTTAAGAAAGTACCAAATTACCTGACCTGTAATAAGGAATACAGCTTCCAATTTATAGTTAATTCATTCTTTTTATTCAAATTAGACATATTCGATAAGAATTTCATAGTTTTTAATAAATTTCTGTGATTAAAATATTTACGCAAGGATGAGCATATTATACCTTAAAGTTCACATGCTATTGCTTTGATCAAAGATAATGTATTTGCCTGCCTGATTAGATTTTATAAAAATGAAAGAAAATGCTTGACTTGAGAATGTGCGTACATTATAGATTGTTTACCAGTTAGAGCACTCCTCAAATCTTAAAATGAGGTAAGGCAAATTCATCTTGTTAATGACGCAAGAAGTCCATTACCAAGTTAGCAACGCTAGTACATATTTTGTAAAACTACTTGTTCGAATATGTTTACAACCATAGAATGATGTCAGAAAAGGTAAGCATAGTAATAAAATTGCTGGGAGTGTATGCAAAATTAAGTTATTTTGTAAAGAAAAACAACAACAAAAACATATTTTTACGTTTAAATCAAACTGTTCAATAATTAAAACTCGACATGACATTTCTGTCATTTTGTAGAGTTTAAGTCGTTATTCTATGGTTATTAAAATGTTACGGAATTGGTAATATTTATTTGTAATGGAACGCTTATATGGCGGAGACATTCTGTCACATGGTAAAGTTATATTTATCAAAAACATTTAAAATATTTTCTATTAAAATACCATCATATTATCAAACCATTTTATCTGGACCATGCTTGCATGGACAACAGTTATTTCAGTCTTCATTTATTCTTGATTAACAAACAAGCCACACAAATACGAAGTTATTATTTATTTAATATGTTTTTGCTAAATGCCTTCATCCAAACAAAACAAATAGTTGCAACGTGAACAATACAAACTCCAGATAAAATAAGGTTACAAATGATATATTACTTTTTATTTATTTATTTATTTATTTATTTATTTATTCATTCATTTATTTATTTATTTATTTATTTATTTATTTATTTATTTATTTATTTATTTATTTATTTATTTATTTATTTATGAGTTAAATCATTGTGCAAACACATGTTGACAATTTTACAAAGATGTTTCAAAAATGAACTGTAATTGAATAATTTATTGACTAATTGATTGACCGATTTCTTTCTTTTTCCTTTGTATTCTTTCTATGTTTGCTAAATTATATACGAATTATTTTGTCTAGAAAAACAGATGACTTAAGTAATTTAAGCATAATTACTAGTCTAATATATAAGATTGAATATTAATTTCAAATCGATGAAATTATCTAACGTAATTTATAAGACCATCTAGATGCCAAAATATTTGCTTAAAGTCTGCTATGAAATATCATAGTTAGTTGTAAAATGATTGAAATTAAATATCCACTTAGAAACAGTTGATGTATTTTTTCGTTCGCCCTAAGTAGACTCAACCTACTGCAAAGCTCTAAAGTAACTTCATTCAAAATGTAATTAAATGTTAACCCCATATTACAGGTAAAGACTATATTAACCGTTTTCAGTGCAATAATTGCATGTTATGTTTTTGAGCGTTATCATAATTATATATCCCGCTGATAAATAAAAACAGCAGAAAAAAACAACAACAAATGTTTGCAAAACATTTCGCTAGTAAAACTTGTAACGGTTCTGTTCCTCATAAAAAGATATATTCAATTAATTGAAAAAAATAAATGTATACAATATTACACGTCAGATTTATACGCATAGATTCAATAAAATAGGTGTAAGATACCCGCACTTCAAAGCATACCCATTGAATGACTATTTTCTTCTCGGGTTTACTTCTTGTGACGACATCGAAAGGGATAGCAATAAAAATATTATATTCAGATGTTCGTTCATACTTTTTTCTAGGGTTTTATATAGTGACAACAGGGAACGTGTTTTTATTTTGCCTATGATACATTATGATACAAAAGAGAAAGAACATCAAAACACCCGGGAATCTGATTTATTCTCGGGGGATACGCTGCCCTCATACACACAGATCAGACGGTCTCGTGTTTCGATGCTCTTTCTATTACTTATTTGATTGAAATCTTGAATGCTGAGAATGATTATATAACAACATTTGTAACAAACATAATGAACGAAAACAAATGATTCGTCCTACCCGATGTTGTAAATGTGAATTTAGTATTCACCCATAATTAGGCAGTTTGATTCTAGCAAGTGACACGTTTTTTTAAAGCGATGGAAATTAATTACAATTTGCTACTTTGAATGTTTCTATTGAACGATTTAAAATGAGTTGGTGTCCGTGTTTTTGACTGAATATGGTATGGAGGCCAGGTTTTGTCGACATTATTTTCTTCAAAGGTTTGAACGAATTTATTTCGATATAACTTTTTCCTACCTAAATAGTAAAAAGAAAACCGTAAAGTCAAACGTTATAATGCAGATCTATCAGTGAATGAGAAAATAGGATTTAACAAGATGGATATTCGTATGGTGTCGGATTTATCGAAATGATGAAATAGCTAATGGACTCAAGAGGTAAGATAATAAGAAACGCTGCATCAGCTATTCTGCACTAATCCTTACTTTAGTATCTACATTATCATCAATATGTCTGTAAAGTCAGAATGATTAAATGAGTTCGTCAGACTGATCTATATTTTGTCTGATCTTTCACAACGAGACTTTCATTCCTTGCAATCATTCGTAAAGCATTAGCTCGAAACAAAACAAACATAACTTACAAGAATTGAATGTCATGCGGTTGAGGTGTGTGCCTCTCAAGCCAGGGGATCGTGGCTTCAAGACAAGCTCCGTTTTCTCATATAAAACAGTACTGGTTAGTATTCGAAAACGGATTTAACATGGTTAAAATTTTAGCTTCGAGCTTTTACTACAATTTTGCCAAATATGACAAAATCTAACTAAAAACAAGGAATAATATATGCATTCCAATTCACAATGTCACACTTCCTGTATAAGTTATTAAAGCAACTGTAAATGTAATATACATACAATGAGATGTTTAAATGTTGTTCTTTTTGTTTGTTGTCTTTGTTTTTTCTTCAAAAATACATGTCATCCATTGTTTTAGGATACCGTTCAGGTTAATCAAAACCTGGAAAAAGAAAGATTAAGATATCTGTTTGATGAACCAGGGGTTCATTTAGCCCACTTTAAAAACGCTCTTGTTAGTATTTTTAAGTGTTTCTAGTAATGGAAATTTAGCCCAGCGTATAAAACGACGGTGACATATATACGAAGTTTGAATGTGCTAAGATTTATTTAAAACGTTAATACTCATTAGAATTCTAAATCTCATTTTTTAAATCAATGTCAATACAAATTGTTTATATCAAAAGTTTGAGCGATATTATTTCAAAGTTTATATTTCCATACCAATGTTTGTGCAACCCCTTTGTATTTCTGGCGACGACAGTGACGGGGGCACATGGTCAAAAAACATACACATTGTTGTTCCTCCTACAATGTTGAAATAGTTTGGTTTATTTTAAAATATGCAAATATGTTGTTGGGCGCGCTGACCTAAAATAATGTAAATACAAAAGTTATCTTAACAACCGGTGTACGGAATACAGAAAGCAAATGGTACTTAATTAAAGATAATATTTTTATGATTGCACTTGTATAGCAAAACCTTGTTTAGACTATCCAATTAGAACGCACAGTATTTCAGTATATTTTATCAAACTATCATGATATTCTACGATATACACGTAGGAATTTGATATTTATATCATTGTTTTGACAGAAATTCCAATACGTCGAGATTGCCTTGTTGCAAATTTACTTTAAACACAACGTTGTATCATCATTTCTTTTGTATTTTTCACATAAACAAAATTCAAATACTTTATTAAAGATTTGCTTTCTGATCATATGTTATTGCAGTAATTTTTCAAAATTTAAATTTAATATGCGTGTATTTAAAATTGAATATTTGAGCATAAAATATGTGATTAGAAACAATGCTGTCGTCAAACACTAAAATGAAACAAAGCAAAAATAGTTTTATGATGTCACATTTTGTATGAAAATTAAATCATAGCACATTTTTCTTACTTTATTTTTGGTATACCAAGGTTGATAATTATATTAAGTTAACTGACCAACGAAAGAAAGTCGAGTAGGTCTTGTTATTGACGTATGTAACATTTATGCGCACATTCACAATAATAAAATATGATAATTTCTTGTAAAAAAAAACAACACATTTATTGAAATAACAAGTAATAAAACGTCAATTTGCGTATATTTCATTAGCGTGCGTACGATATTAAAACAAAAGCAAAAGTATGTAGATTTTAGCATACACATAATTTATCAAGAAAGCCTGGTATTTCATATACTCATTTATCAATTTGAACATCACTTATGAACATTCAAACATCCTACAATGTCTTAATAATAAGATTTAAACATACTTATAGACAAAATTAATCGTTAGTTTCATTATCTAGTGATGCTTTTGTTTTGTTTTTTTGTTTTATTTTTTGTTTTTTTTTAAATTTTTTTTCTTTCTCATTCGTTCAGTTACATCCAAAGACTGAAGACTGAAGCATCATTTTCTTTGCACAGTAATAAAAGTTTTAAGGGTGTGTCATAAATGGATACCGTCAAAATAACTTGAAACAAATATAATCACAATTTTTTATGTCATTCATATGTTTACATTACATTTCCTACATTTTGAAGGGTTTCGGCTGTTTTTTTTAATTGCTATTATAACTTTTACTTGACGTACATTTCTTAATAGTACACTTTTAAATCACAGACTTAAACTTGCAAGTATTAAAATTTTATTTACTTCACATGCATTAAAAAATTATTGAAGATACCATCAAATTTGCGACCTGATGACAATGCTTAATTTGTGTTTGAGAGACAAAGCATCGGCAACAAAAAATTCAAGTCTTTATTTTTTCATATTACACTTTACAATATTTTCTAAATGAATATTGTTTTATTTTGTCACAATAAAGTGAATTGGTCCATATTGTAAGGTGAAATATCTGTATAATACAGAGGTTGTAATATTTCGTTTGTCATATTTAGGGGTTTCAAACTATTGCAAATATCCTACAGAAATGTATTCAATTGTTTTCAAATGTGAACTCCATACAGTACAGGACAAGACTAGGCAAATAGTTTTAAGTGCAATGATCATATGCGTTACTATAATAACAATAATTTTGATCTTCAAAGATAGAAACTTAACATTTTTAATAAAAGATATATGTCATTTTCAGCTGTTTCATCGAATAAAAAAAATGTTAAATGGTTTATATGTTAATTTGAACAGTTCAAATGTCGCGGTCACAATAGCAGCAAGCAAAACAAAAATATTATTATTATCGATATAACATGTACTGTGTATCAGTACCAATTGTGAGATTTGGCTCCAAGCTTTCATGGCAAACTAAAGAAGTGTTGAAGTAAATTGGGAATTTTACATAATCTGATGAGAACATTTTGAATGTCAAAGTCAAATAACTTTACTCTTATATCGCTCTTGGTTATGTAAAAAAGATATTTTGATTTTACAATTGCTGTGTATAGTATGACGAATACCTATTTTTAAAAGTGAGTCACATGTGACATATTTGTTCCAGAAAATGGACTCAAAAGTGATTTAAAGTTTAACGTCAAGCTTTTATCACGATAAAAGTCACTTACTTATTTTGATTGATTTTACAATAATTGCTGTGAATATTATGACGTATAGCCATTGTTAAAAGTGAGTCATATGTAGCATATATATTAGTTCTGGATAACGGACACAAAAGTGGTTTAAAGTTTATCGTCAAGCTTTTATCACAATAAAAGTCAATTTTTTATTTTGATTTATTTTACAATTGCTGTGAATAGTATGACGTATACCCATTGTTTAAAGTGAGTCACATATAATATATTAGTTCAGTAAAACGGACACAAAAGTGGTTTAAAGTTTTACTCCAGTTTTTTATTACAATAAAAGTAACTAACTTCGCAAACATAATAAAGGATATATTTATATAACTGTTTTTCTACAGATTACGTGTTGCTGAAGATAATATTAAATAATTATGTTAGTTGACTATTTCTCGCGAAAGATAGATCAAGATATCTTCTCGATGGAACAAAGGCCCGTCATTTCGTCTGAATATAGAAAGAACTGATCATTGAAAGCATGTAAGCACATCCGTACACATTCTTTGATTAATTTATTATATTCACTTTAATTAGTACGAATGCATATGAAAGTACATAACACATTTTCAAAAGCCACTTAATTAATAGTCGCTTCAGGTCCTAAGTTTTGTATAGTTCTAATAGAATAGCGTGAAATTTATCAGATAAGTTTAAATGAGTCGTTCTCAAATGAAAATGTACGAGTACATGTTAGAGATATAATTTATTCAGTTTACAGATAAACAAAGTAAAATATTAAAATCAAATTTAATCAAATTCTTAATACTTTTCAAATCCTCCGTTTCAAAAACGCCTTTGTTGACTGTAGCACTTAATTTACAGTGAAAGGGAAAGACTTTCAAGTTTTTAAGACAGACTCAGTCATCTGATAAAGTAAATATGATATAAAAAGCTTTCACAGTTTATTAGATGCAAGATAAGATATGATCTATCAATTAAAGTGTCTGTATTATAAGCCTACCGCAAGAATATTACTTGTAAGTGAAAGAGTTTGCACTTTGCATGTTATTTTTTAAAGGAATAATATTTTTTGCCTTGAAGTAAAAAGGTAGATAAGTTGCGAAAATATTTTTAAAGTAAGTTAACTTGTATTATATAACTTAACGGAGTTTACGATAAAGTCAGACAGGAACGTTCCATTTTATCTTAGAACGTTAACCTTATTAGAAAGGACGCATTACGTAATATGATGTATTTTCATTTCAGTAATCTAGAAAAATAAGCTAGTTCTTTTCATTAATTCAGTCACATTCCAAAGTTAATTTCAGAATAGGATGGTTATATGCACTTGCGTTGATTATAATCAGTAATTTATCTTTAAGTTGATTGGAAACCTTATTACAAAATTTAAGGAAGAAGTAAACTCGGGCAAAAAGAGACCTAAAAGGACTTTCAACTCTACAAAAATCATTTTAAAGGCAGCAGATTTATTCATTTAATTACTATGGGAGAACAAAGAGTATAAACACGTGTTGTTCTCAACTACAGCATCAATTATACACATTTTAAAGAAGTAAATTTTACCGCTCTTTGTATCTTATAACAAATTCTTTATTTCTTTTTTTATTATTTATCTATATTTATTTATATTGTCTAAAATGTTATGGCCATATTCATTATTCACTTAGAAATTGTTTTGTATTAATGTCATTTATTTAGTAACTTTGCTCAGCGTAAATTGATACTGTCTTCTTTTTAACCTCATATAGATCTTAATAGAGATTAAAATTTTGCATTTATTAGTATGACTTATATTTGAAATTTTTCTTATAAATTCAATATTTTTATTTCTACCAGATGTTTCCTTTATCTTTGGTAAGTATATTTTGCAATGATAAGGCATTTAAAATTTGAATTACTTATGTTGATATTATTGGTTTTGGAATTATGTATTTATGATCATTAGCTCATATATTTTATTTAATAAATATGTCTATTTTATATTCTATTGAAGTTTTAACCTAATGTTTAACATAACACTTCTACAGGAAACAGTCTAAAAAACGTCAATTTGCAAACTTTTGTCGTTTTCATACATTATTTAATCATTTACGATTGCGCAGAATTTTAAGAAAACGTTTCAAGCAAACATCAGACTAAAAACAAACAGTCATACGTTACGATCATAACGTATTTCATCATATATATCTTCGTCACTAAATGCAGTAGTCGAAAGCCGACAGAAAGAGTTCAAAGAAGTAATACAGAAACAATTTGTGACCGTCTTATTTGTGACAGTCATAATCTTAAATTTCTCTCTCAATATACACTGACGGTTACATGCATTTGATCATAATATTATTCATTTTGATATTAACTCAATATCAGTCCTTAAATGATTAAAATATGGACTTGCGAATATACCCTAGAAATACATGTATATAATCACTCATGTTCGCACTGGTGTTTCTTTATTTCTTATATGACCTATGCAAACATATTTGTTGATATACAGGTTTAAATTAATGAGAAACGGTAATTTGTAAGGCTGTTGTGCTGCTAAATAAAATACCATAATTTACTGCGAGAACATGAATTGTACATTGATGTACACAGCATCAATGACTTCAAGGTCATTTATCATAAGTATCTGAATTTACAGCAATAGCTATGTACGTACTTTTCATTTTTCTATAATTCAAGAATGCATCATTGATGCAGAGACAAACTGTATTCCGGGCGATTAATTTTTTTTGGCGAATATCACTTACGTTAATAAACCAATAATACTTTACTCGATAAACAGCAATTGCTTTTCCATTATTAGAAACTATAAACGCTTTGCTATATATCAATTAAAAGTCTGCATCTAGGCGTGTAAGCAACACTCAGCAAAATCATTAACAAAATTACAGATGTTGGTAACAAACACTCGGATCGCTTACGTGTAATAGGCAGGTTATTCTTGAAATAAGTCGTTCATACTGTTAAAGCATAATTTATTTTATAGATAGAGGAGTATTGACTTATTCAAACATAATTATCGCAAATATATTTTATTCATTTAAAACTAATGTGCTAGAAATATTTAGATAAAATTTTTAATTTATAATCTTATAAACTATAATTAGAAAACTGATAAAAGTTATAATTTCTTATAAATGCTATTTAGTGTAATAAGATAAAATACCGATATAAAAATAAATAAATGTAGTCCTAGACATTATTTTGTTAAGTAGGAATTTTCAGCTCATATCAGTACATTTTCACTGCACATTTTGTGAATGAATGCCATTATCAAGAATTATTGAAAAAGAATCTAGAGTTGTTGTTGTTGTTTTTTTTGACATCTTCTTAATAAATCTGTGTGCTATGCATTAACAATTTTGTCTTTGAAATCCAATTATTGAACTTAAAAAATGCATATCACAAGAATATCACAGTCACCTACAAGTTAAAGCTCCCCAGGCAAAACAGACGCCAAGTAATGATACAAATGATACAAAAAGGTTAAATGTTGCATAAGGATAATGAAACCCTAGGCAATGTTTCTTTACAAAGGCTTAGAACAATAAACGAATTATTGACTTTGTTTCAGTAAATCGTTTAAAATAGACAATCAAAAGAATAGAAGAAAAACAGGTCGGTGTCATCATTTTAATGGATGGCAGAAAGAGATACATTTGAAGCTTATTTCAGTGGGGAAAACAACTACAATCATAAGGAAGAGAGGATAACATGTTTGATTAATGTATATTTGCATGCATTTAATCGAGAAATCATTACCTCAATGTGTGTATACATGTATTATCGTTATTTTGGTAAATCAAGAATTTGTACTGTAATTCGCGTATAATTAAACTAAATGTATATACAATTGCTTGGGATCTTCTTTTAAATGTCATAACTGTCTTAAACCAGTTTGGTCGTATTTCGTGTCTTCGCCTTGCTGAGCCCAGCGTGGATAGGGAGTATCACAAATGACCTGCTACTTATTTTATTAGAAATAAGAAAATAATATGAAATTTGTGATATTATAATTATCATATAATTATCATTTATATGATTTGCACTGGTCGCACAGGTTGCCTCTGTAGCCGCCAGCAGTTAAAGAGTTAAAATCACAATAATTATTGCACTTTTATACTTTCTTTATTTTATTGATAGAAAGTTTACATCATATCTTATATAATGTAATTGCATTTTTTAAGGTCGTCTGTTTATTTAATATACAATGGTAATAGCGTCTATTCGAGAGTAAATTAGATAAGTGCATTCAAATATATAATGTGCGATATGAAATTTTTAAATTTATATAGTGGATAATAAAATTTTCTAGTACAAATATTATATTTCATCATATAAGTATTTATACAAAATCATTTATAACTTTTTTTCAAGCAGTATTTTATAAGCTTATCTTCAAGCAGTATTTTATAAGACTATCAAAACTTTACATTTTCTATAGTTTTATCAATACTTGCAATTCTGCTGGCAAATGTGCCCCCCTGTGGACCAAATGACTTTCAGTTTACATATGTCAATAGGCCGTTGATACCTTTGATGGTGTTTTTGGGATTCCAGTTTTACAACGAAGAAAGCAAAAAGCTTTAAATTGCGTTTTGCCACAAGAAACTGTGCCAAGGTCGGGTTTACCTATAGATGTAAGGGAGAAATATATTTTTTCAATTAAATTTCTCTCCCATCATTTTTACGTATTTCGATTCTTGTCTTATTTGTTGTTATTATAATAATTATGATACTATTTTACTAGTGAGTGTGTTCATGTTATTTGGTACATGTGCAATTATAGTCGTCTGGCAAATACGCCAAGTCAACATTGTTTGTAACTATGTTTTAATTTTGTTGCTTGAAGTCAAGTTAGGTCCTAAGTTTCGTATAGATCTAATAGATTAGAATAGCGTTAAATTTATTGGATTAGTTAAAATGCGTCGTCCTCAAAAGAAAATATACGAGTATGAGATAGAAAAATATTTTTGCCACTTAAACTGTTTAAAAGTGATACATGTATGCGTGGTTTCAGGCTTTATGATGTTAGCTGCACAGTTAAAGTATCTTGATCTTTGAAATATTATATAATATAAAAATAAAGGTATGCGAAGGTTTTAATATGATAAGTGTTTGTGAATGCATTGGGGAAAATGATGCGAGTTGAAACATTGCATAGATATAAACGTGTTTATGTATACAATAGCGAAAATGGTGCGTGAATAAGATTTCATGGTTTATTCCGTTCACAAAACATTAAGAATGATACATCAAAAATACCATTTCAAATCCTGCGTTTCAAAAACATCCTCGTCGGCTATAACACTTAATATACAGTGGAAGGGAAAGACTTTCAAGATTTCATGACACGCTCATATAGTAAATATGATATTAAAAGCTTTCACAGTTTGTTAGATGCAAGATAAGATATGATCTATCAAATACAGTGTCTGTATTATAAGCCTACCGCAAAAATATTACTTGTAAATGAAACAGCTTGTTATTATGATTTGCGCTTGGCGCGGTATTTTTAACGGAATATTAATGTAGTTCGAAAATATTGTTTTTAAAGTAAGTTAACTTGTTTTATTTAATTTTATGGAGGTAAATAGCTTGTTTACGACTAGGTCACACAGGAACGTTCCATTTCATCTTAGAACGTTAACCTAATTTCATCCTAGTACGTTAACCTAATTTCATCTTTTGATATCAACTGAGGAAGCTGAATAAAGCGAAACATGTTTTGATACTTAAATTTGTGTTGGTTTTTGATCCAATTGTCCTATCTTTTGATATATAAAGAACGCAATACGAAATATGATGTATTTTCATTTGCTTAATCTAGACAAAAAATATCTAGCACTTTCGGCCAATTTGGTCACATTCTATTGTTAATTTCGGATTGGGTTGGACATATGCACTCGCGTTGATTACAATCAGTAATTTATCTCTAAATTGATTGGAAACCTAATTATAAAATTTAAGGAAGAAGTTAACTCGGGTAACACAACACCTAAAAGGACTTTCAACTCTACAATACATCATTTATAAGTCAAGATATTTATTCATTTAATAGCTATGGGAGAACATATTACATACATTATAATAATTATTATATATTTTAATATTTTAAAGAAGTAAAGTTGCCGCTCTCTGAATTTTATAACAAATCTTTATTTATTTATTTATTTATTTGTCTAAAAAGCCATGGTCATATTCACAATCTACTAATGAAATTGTACTGTATTTATAACATATATTTGTTAATTTGTTCAACTTTAATTTTTACGTCGTTTTATCCTCGTATTGATCTAAATGGGAGATTAAAATGTTGCATTTATTTGTTTAACTGTTTCTCATAATTTCAACATATAACATTGTATTTCTTCCTAGATTTCCTCCTTTGATATAAATCAGTTAAAAAACACCAAAACAACACATATTTTTTTAAAAATCTTTACTAGTTTCGACTGTTGTCTTCATCAGAATAACGTACAAAGATATAAACATATTTATATAAGCTCGATTAAGAAACAAGTTCTTGCAACTTATATCAATCACTTTCGAGTCCGTTTCCTGGAACCAACCAGTACTGGTGTCATGTGAAGAAACATGGTCGTGACCCGGGTAGGGCTCGAACCTATGATCTCTGGGTTGAGAGGCAGACACTTTACCCACTAGGCCACCGCTCCCCTTTACCTTTTACATGTAAAACTTACAATTGCGCGGATATTTTAATAAAAACGTACCAACAGATGTATTAATTTAATAACTATGGGAGAATAAAGAGTAAAAACATGCGTTGTTATCAACTACAGCATCAGTAAATTTTACCGCTCTCTGTATCTAATAACAAATTCTTTATTTCTTTTTTAATTATTTATCTATATTTATTTATATTGTCTAAAATGTTATGGCCATATTCATTATTCACTTAGAAATTGTTTTGTATTAATGTCATTTATTGAGTAACTTTGCTCAGCGTAAATTTATACTGTCTTCTTTTTTAACCTCATATAGATCTTAATAGAGATTTAAATTTTGCATTTATTAGTATGACTTATATTTTTAATTTTTCTTATAAATTTAATATGTTTATTTCTACCAGATGTTTCCTTTATCTTTGGTATGTATATTTTACAATGATAAGGCATTTAAAATTTGAATTACTTACTATGTTGATACGTTTTGAACTTATGTATTTAGGATCATTAGCTCATATATTTTATTTAATAAATATGTCTATTTCATATTCTATTGAAGTTTTAACCTAATGTTTAACATAACACTTCTACAGAAAACAGTCTAAAAAACGTACAGTTTGCAAACTTTTGTCGTTTTCATACATTAATTAATCATTTAAGATTGCGCAGAATTAAAAAAAAACGTTTACTAAAAACATACAGTCATACGTTACGATCATAACGTATTGCATCATATATATCTTCGTCACTAAATGAAATAGTCGAAAGCCGACAGAAAGAGTACAAAGAAGTAATACAGAAACAATTTGTGACCGTCTTATTTGTGACAGTCATAATCTTAAATTCATCTCTCAATATACACTGACCGTTACATGCATTTGATCATAATATTATTCATTTTGATATTAACTCAATATCAGTCCTTAAATGATTAAAATATGGACTTGCGAATATACCCTAGAAATACATGTATATAATCACTCATGTTCGCACTGGTGTTTCTTTATTTCTTATATGACCTATGCAAACATATTTGTTGATATACAGGTTTAAATTAATGAGAAACGGTAATTTGTAAGGCTGTTGTGCTGCTAAATAAAATACCATAATTTACTGCGAGAACATGAATTGTACATTGATGTACACAGCATCAATGACTTCAAGGTCATTTATCATAAGTATCTGAATTTACAGCAATAGCTATGTACGTACTTTTCATTTTTCTATAATTCAAGAATGCATCATTGATGCAGAGACAAACTGTATTCCGGGCGATTAATTTTTTTTGGCGAATATCACTTACGTTAATAAACCAATAATACTTTACTCGATAAACAGCAATTGCTTTTCCATTATTAGAAACTATAAACGCTTTGCTATATATCAATTAAAAGTCTGCATCTAGGCGTGTAAGCAACTCTCAGCAAAATCATTAACAAAATTACAGATGTTGGTAACAAACACTCGGATCGCTTACGTGTAATAGGCAGGTTATTCTTGAAATAAGTCGTTCATACTGTTAAAGCATAATTTATTTTATAGATAGAGGAGTATTGACTTATTCAAACATAATTATAGCAAATATATTTTATTCATTTAAAACTAATGTGCTAGAAATATTTAGATAAAATTTTTAATTTATAATCTTATAAACTATAATTAGAAAACTGATAAAAGTTATAATTTCTTATAAATGCTATTTAGTGTAATAAGATAAAATACCGATATAAAAATAAATAAATGTAGTCCTAGACATTATTTTGTTAAGTAGGAATTTTCAGCTCATATCAGTACATTTTCACTGCACATTTTGTGAATGAATGCAATTATCAAGAATTATTGAAAAAGAATCTAGAGTTGTTGTTGTTGTTGTTTTTTTTGACATCTTCTTAATAAATCTGTGTGCTATGCATTAACAATTTTGTCTTTGAAATCCAATTATTGAACTTAAAAAATGCATATCACAAGAATATCACAGTCACCTACAAGTTAAAGCTCCCCAGGCAAAACAGACGCCAAGTAATGATACAAATGATACAAAAAGGTTAAATGTTGCATTAGGATAATGAAACCCTAGGCAATGTTTCTTTACAAAGGTATAGAACAATACACGAATTATTGACTTTGTTTCAGTGAATCGTTTAAAATAGACAATCAAAAGAATAGAAGAAAAACAGGTCGGTGTCATCATTTTAATGGATGGAAGAAAGAGATACATTTGAAGCTTATTTCAGTGGGGAAAAAACTACAATCATAAGGAAGAGAGGATAACATGTTTGATTAATGTATATTTGCATGCATTTAATCGAGAAATCATTACCTCAATGTGTGTATACATGTATTATCGTTATTTTGGTAAATCAAGAATTTGTACTGTAATTCGCGGATAATTAAACTAAATGTATATACAATTGTTTGGGATCTTCTTTTAAATGTCATAACTGTCTTAAACTAGTTTGGTCGTATTTCGTGTCTTCGCCTTGCTCCCAGCGTGGATAGGGAGTATCACAAATGACCTGCTACTTATTTTATTAGAAATAAGAAAATAATATGAAATTTGTGATAGTATAATTATCATATAAGTACATTTATTTGATTTGCACTGGTCGCACAGGTTGCCTCTGTCGCCGCCAGCAGGTTAAGAGTTAAAATCACAATACTTATTGCACTTTTATACTTTCTTTATTTTATTGATAGAAAGTTTATATCATATTTTATATAATGTAATTGCATTTTTTAAGGTCGTCTGTTTATTTAATATACAATGGTAATAGTGTTTATTCGAGAGTAAATTAGATAAGTGCAAAAATATATTCAAATATATAATGTGCGATATGAAATTTTTAAATTTATATAGCGGATAATAAAATTTTCTAGTACAAATATTATTTTTCATCATATAAGTATTTATACTTAATCATTTATAACTTTTTTCAAGCTTATCTTCAAGCAGTATTTTATAAGACTATCAAAACTTTACATTTCTATTGTTTTATCAATACTTGCAATTCTTATTGCAAATGTGCCCCTTGTGGAGCAAATAACTTTAAGTTTACATACGTCAACAGGCCGTTGATACCTTTGATGGTGTCTTTGGGATTCCAGTTTTACTACGAAGAAAGCAAAAAGCTTTAAATTGCGTTTTGCCACAAGAAACTGTACCAAGGTCGGGTTTACCTATAGCTGTAAGGTAGAAATATATTTTTTCAATTAAATTTCTCTCCCATCAATTTTAGGTATTTCGATTCTTGTCTTATTTGTTGTTATTATAATAATTATGATACTATTTTACTAGTGAGCGTGTTCATGTTATTTGGTACATGTGCAATTATAGTCGTCTGGCAAATACGCCAAGTCAGCATTGTTTGTAACTATGTTTTAATTTTGTTGCTTGAAGTCAACTAAGTTTCGTGTAGATCTAATAGGTTAGAATTGGGGAAAATGATGCGAGTAGAAACATTGCATAGATATATACGTGTTTATGTATACAATAGCGAAAATGGTGCGTGAATATAATTTCATGGTTTATTCCGTTCACAAAACATTAAGAATGATACATCAAAAATACCATTTCAAATCCTGCGTTTCAAAAACATTCTCGTCGGCTATAACACTTTATTTACAATGGAAGAGAAAGACTTTCAAGATTTTATGACACGCTCATATAGTAAATATGATATAAAAGCTTTCACAGTTTGTTAGATGCAAGATAAGATATGATATATCAAGTACAGTGTCTGTATTATAAGCCTACCGCAAGAATATAACTTGTAAGTGAAACAGCTTGTTATTATGATTTGCGCTTGGCGTGGTATTTTTGTTCGGAATATTAATGTAGTTCGAAAATATTGTTTTTAAAGTAAGTAAACTTGTTTTATTTAACTTTATGGAGGTTAATAGCTTGTTTACGACTAAGTCAGACAGGAACGTTCCATTTCATCTAAGAACGTTAACCTAATTTCATCCTAGTACGTCAACCCTATTTCATCTTTTGATATCAACTGAGGAAGCTGAATAAAGCGAAACATGTTTTGATACTTAAATTTGTGTTTGTTTTTGATCCAATTGTCCTATCTTTTGTTATAGAAAGAACGCTATACATAATATGATGTATTTTCATTTGCGTAATCTAGAAAAAATATCTAGCACTTTCGGCCAATTTGGTCACATTCTATTGTTAATTTCGGATTGGGTTGGACATATGCACTCGCGTTGATTACAATCAGTAATTTATCTCTAAATTGATTGGAAACCTAATTATGAAATTTAAGGAAGAAGTTAACACATCGGGTAACACAACACCTAAAAGGACTTTCAACTCTACAATACATCATTTATAAGTCAAGATATTTATTCATTTAATAGCTATGGAAGAATAAAGAGTAAAAACATGTGTTGTTATCAACTACAACATCAATAATACATATTTTAATGTTTTAAAGAAGTAAAGTTGCCGCTCTCTGAATTTTATTACAAATCTTTATTTACTTATTTATTTAATTATTTGTCTAAAAACCATGGTCATATTCACAATCTACTTAAGAAATTGTATTGTATTTATAACATATATTTGTTAATTTGTTCAACTTTAATTTTTACGTCATTTTATCCTCTTATTGATCTAAATGGGAGATTAAAATGCATTTATTTGTTTTACTGTTTCTCATAATTTCAACATATAACATTGTATTTATTCCTTGATTTCCTTCTTTGATATAAACATATTAATATAAGCTCGATTAAGAAACAAGTTCTTGCAACTTATATCAATCACTCTTGAGTCCGTTTCCTGGAACCAACCAGTACTGGTGTCATGTGAAGAAACATGGTCGTGACCCGGGTAGGTTTCGAACCTATGATCTCTGGGTTGATAAGCAGACACTTTAACCACTAGGCCACCGCTCCCCTTTACCTTTTACATGTAAAACTTACAATTGCGCGGATATTTTAATAAAAACGTATTTGATTTTTTTTATCAGTTTGAATAAAATCAAACAGTCATATGCTACGATTAGACAAAATTACACCATATGTATCTTCGTCACTATTTTAAATTGCCGAATGCCAACAGAAAGAGAGAAAAGATGTGATACTGACACAATTTCTGACAGTCGTATTTGTAATGAGTTTCAATTTTTCTTTCAAATATTACTAACGGTATCAAGTATTTGATAATGATATCATTAAAATAATCTAAATATCGGTTCTAAAAAGTGTTTTAACATGGACTTATGGACTTAATTTAGAAATATGAAATTACTCATTCTTTGCGTTGGACTACATGTACCTATTTTTTATCTGGCCTATGCAAATATTTGAATATTTCTTGATATATAGGTGTATTGTTATGAGAAAGCAGTGTTGTAAGGCTGTTGTGCTGTAATATGAGATACAATAATTTACTGCAAGAACATGAATGGTACATTTATGAACAAAGCGCCAGTGACTTCAAAGTCATTTGTTGTGAGTATCTGAATTTAAAACAATAACAGTAACTATGTTGTTGTGTTTTTTGTTTGTTTGTTGTTTTTTTTTCGTTTTTTTATCTTACTTTCCAGGAATTCATTATAGTTGCTGTGACCAACAGTAATCCGGGAAATATATATTTTTTGCGATTATCACTAACGTAAATATACGAATTATATTTCACTTGTATAACAGCAATTGCTTACCCTAAACGCTTTGCTACATATCAGTTAAACGTCTGCATCTAAGCATGTAAGCAACACTCAGCAAAATCATTAACAAAATTACAGATGTTGATAACATAGACTTTTACGAGTTATAAACAGGTGATTCTTAATCTTATTTGCATCACTTATTTTATAAAAACTGTAGAGTATTAGATAATTTAAGCATACTTATTAGATTAGTGAAAATATTTTAGATAAAAATGTTTTATTAATTTATAAACTGCAACTAGACTCTAATAAAATTTACAATTTCTTGTGAATGCTATTTAGTGTAATAGGCTATATAGAGTAACTGTTAAGCTGACAAAATATAATAATTATAAATGTTATCTAAGAGAAAACAGAAGTAAATTTGTTTAAAGATTGTAGGAAATTACAGCTCACATCAGTATATATTTACTGCACAATTTTCAAATAAATGCCATTACCAAGAATTTTTTAGCAAGAATCTACAGGTTTTTGATGACTTCTTGATAACTCTATGTGCTGTACATTTACTTTTTCTGTCTTCGAAATCCAAAGATTTTACTGCTCATTTTTGAATTCCATTACTAAGAATTATAGAGCAAGGGAAAAAACTACAGGTGCTTTTCTTTGTTTCGTGATATACATATAGAAAATACATGGTTGATGTCGGGATGAAGAAGGTTTATCCGGTTCGCTGCGAAAGTGAATCTTGGCGAGCTTTCAATTATAGTCGTCTGACAAAAACGTCAAGTAAACAGCGTTTGCAATTGTTGCTTGAAGTCAACGTAGGTCCTAAGTTTCGGATTACAATGGCGTGAAATTTATTGGATTAGTTTAAATGCCTCGTCCTCATAAGAAAATATACGAGTATGGGCTAGAAAAATAGTTTGTCACTTAAACTGTTTAAAAGTGATACATGTATGCGTGCGTTGGTGTTCATACCATGAGCTAATATAAACATAAAGGTATACAAAGGGACAAATTGCGTTAATATAAAACGTGTTTATGTATGCATTGGGGAAATGATGCGAGTAGCAACATTGCATAGATGCATACGTGTTTATGTATACAATAGAGAAAATGGTGCGGGAAGAAACATTTCATGGTTTACTCCGTTAACAGATAAACAAAGTAAAACATTAAGAATAAAACATCAAAAATACTTTTCAAACCTTGTGTTTCAAAAACATCCTTGTCGACTGTAACACTTAATTTACAGAGGAAGGGAAAGACTTTCAAGATTTTAAGACATGCTCAGTCATCTGATACAGTAAATATGATATAAAAAGCTTTCGCAGTTTGTTAGATGCAAGATAAGATATGATCTATCAATTACAGTGTCTGTATTATAAGCCTACCGCAAGAATATTACTTGTAAGTGAAACAGATTGTTATTATGATTTGCACTTTGCATGGTATTTTTGTGTATTTTGTAAGATAAATGTTGTTTGCCTTGCAAAAAGGTAGATTTTTTGCGAAACTATTTTTTAAAGTTAGTAAACTTCTATTATTTTACATAATGGAAGTAAACAGCTTGTTTTGACAGTCAGACAAAAACATTCGATTGCATTAACCTAATTTTATCTTTAGATGTAGAAAGAACGCATTACGTAATATCTTTTAATTTTCATAATCTAGAAAAATTAGCTAGCACTCTTGGCTAATTCGGTCACATTCTATAGTTAATTTCGGAATGGGTTGGACATATGCACAAGCGTTGAATACAATCAATAAATAATCATAAAGTTGATTGGAAACCTAATCATAATTATGAGGAAAGAAGTACACTTTGGTTCAATTAAGGCTTAAACGTGCTTTCACCTCTAAAACATACAATGTACCATTAAAAGTCAACAGATTTATTCATATAAACTTTTATGGGAGAATAAATAGTATTAACATGTGTTGTTATCAACTACAGCATCAATAACACATCATTTAAATAAGTAAATTTTGCCGCTCTCTGAATTTTGTAACAACGCTTTATTTCTTAATTTATTTATGTCTTTAGTTTTTATTTTGTCTAAAATGTCATGGTCTTATTCACTATTCACTTACGAAAATGTATAAATGATATTTGTTACTTTGTTCAACTTTAATTTTTACAATGTTTTATCCTCATATTGATCTAAATAGGAGATTAAAATGTTGTATTTATTTGTTTTACTGATTTTCTTTATAATTTCAATATATTAAATTGTATTTCTTTCTAGATTTCCCCCTTTACCTTATACATGTACAACTTATGATTGCAAATATATTTTAAAAAAAACGTATTTGATATTTTTTCATCAAGTGAATAAAAACGAACAGTCTTATGCTACGATTAGAACAAATTACACCATATTTATCTTCGTCACTATATGCAATTGCCGAAAGCAAACAGAAAGAGAGAAAGGAAGTTATACAGAAAAAAATATGACTGTCTTATTTGTGACAGTTATAATCTACATTTTTCTTTCAATATACACTAATAGTAACATGTTACAATTGATAATGATATAATTCATTTAAATATTATCTAAAATATCAGTCTTAAATAATGATTAAAATATGGACTTATGAATTTATCTTAGAAATATAAAATCACTTATGCTTCGCATTGGTGTACCTATATTTGGCTTATGCAAATGTTTTAATTATTGTTGATATATAGGTTAAAATAAATAAGAAAACAGTGTTGTTAGGATGTTGTGCTGTTAAATAAAATAAAATAATTTACTGCGAGAGCATGAACAGTACATTGATTTACACAACATCAATGACTTCAACGTCATTTATCGTGAGTATCTGAATTTACAACAATAGCTATGCAATTTTTTCATCTTTCTATTCAAAAATGCATCATTGGTGCCGAGACCAACTGTAATACAGGGCAACTTATATTTTTGCGATTATCACTTTCGCTAATTTACCAATAATACTTTACTCGTTGAATAGCAATTGCTTTTCCAGTATTAGAAACTGTAAACACTTTGCTATATAACAATTAAAAGTCTGCATCTAGGCATGTAAGCACCACTCAGCAAAATCATTAACAAAATTACAGATGTTGGTAGCAAACACTTTTACCCTCGGATCGTTTCCGTGTGATAGACAGGTGATTTTGAATCTGATTCGTATATACATATTTTGCATTAATTATGTTATATAAACAGTATAGAACTAGATAATTCAAACATCACAGAATTTTTTATTTAATGATGTTGGTAGAAATATTTTGATAAAAGTTTGATTTTATGATTTATTTTATAATCTATATTAATTAGAAAACTGATAATATAAATATTTTCTTATAAAAGCTAGAGTATTTAGTGTAATAAACAATACGGAGTGTCAGTCGAATAAGTTGAATACAGATACAATAAATAAATAAATGTAATCTAAGACATTATTTTGTTAATAGGAAAATAAAATGAATGATATTATCAAGAAGTGTTGAGAAAGAATCTACAGGTTTGTTTGTCATTTTCTTAAAAAATCTGTATGCTATACATTAACTTTTTGTGTCTTCGAAATCCAATTATTGATGTACAAATTGCATATCACAAGAATAGCACAGTAACGTACAAGTAAATCCTTCCAAGGCAAAACAAAAGCCAAGTAATGAAACAAATGACACAAAAAGGTTAAATGTTGCATTAGGATAATGAAACCCAAGGCAATGTTTCTTTACAAAGGTATAGAACAATCAACAAATTATTGACTTTGTTTCAGGTAATCGTTTATAATAGACAATCAAAAGACTAGAACAAAAAAAGGTCGGCGCCATCAATTTAACGGATGACAGAAAGTGATAGGCGATATTTGAAGCTTATGTCAGTAAAAAATCAGCATTATGATTGCATGTATAAGGAAGAGAGGATAACATGGTTGATCAATGCATACTTGCATGCATGCATTTAATCGCGAAATATTTGCTTAAATGTAAGTAGATTATCGTTATTTCAGTAAATTAACGATTTGTACTATTATTCGCGGATAGCGAAACTAAACAATACATAAGCAATTGCTTGAGATTCAGCCGCCATAACAATGACCTGCTACTTATTTTATTCGAAAGAGAAAATGGTATGAAAATTATGATATTATAAAAATCATATATTTGATTTGCATCTGGTCGCACTGGTTACTTCTGTAGCGATTCTTTAAGGTTCAAATCACAATTGAACGTTATGCTTCCTTTAAATTACTGAAAGAAAGTTAACATCAGAATCAAATCTACATGCATTTTTTAGTTCGCCTGTTTATTTTAAATACAATATTTTTTTGAGAGTTAAAGTTTTCTAAACTAAGTATAAAAGATAAGTGTAAATATATATTCAAGGTATTTTTTTTTGAAAATTAAAGCATACATGTTTACATTAAAAAATGTTTACCTCAAAATGAGAACTGGTGATTTATCAGACAATACAGGTGCATCAACGTCATGTAAGTGTTCATACTATAGTCAATCATTTAATACTTTATCAACATTTTTTTCGAGCAGCATTTTATAAGAATGTCTAAAGAAATACATTTCTATTGTTTTATCAATTATTTATATTTCTTATGGAAACTGTACCTGTTGAAGACTAATCAATTTTTTCATTGATGCCAGCACTATTAAGTGCTGAGAATTGAGTACCGCTCAAGCCGGTGCTAGGGGGCATGAGGGATCTTGCACTTTTTCATTATCCCTCATGTACAGACTCAAACAAACCAAGTCTGCAATTATTATGTAATTTTGTTGTGATTAATATATAATATATAATTCTTGTTTAATTTTTTATTATGGTAATTATTATACTGTTGAGTGTGTTCATGTTACTTGGTACACGTGCAATTATAGTCGTCTAGAAAATACGCCAAGACAACAGTGTTTGCAACAATATTTCATTCATGTTGCTGCTTTGAGGTATTGTTACATAAATTGACAAATATACTTGCCCAAGGTTGATTTATTCATAATTCCATAATTTGACGTAACTTAAGGTAGTTTCACCTCTTTGATCTCTGGCAAATCTATGTCTTTAAATCGCTGTTTCATGATTATCCATATTGACGGCACAATGCAGGGACTGTTTGAAGTCGAGGGATTCCAGGTGAATCTTTCCTGAATCGTCAAAATTTAGGGGCGACAGAGCTTTGGCATTTTCACCATAGTAACGCTTAGATTTGACCTCAGATTCTGCAAAGTTTTGTTTGACTACTTCAGCGGGAGGTACTCGTGGTATCCCTGGTTGAAGCTTTACCCTGACATTGGTTATGGATATAGCGGATTTGTCGTGATTTGAGTAACTGCGTATGACTAACATTTCGGCGACAGGAGTGGGATGATTTTCTAAAAACAATCCAATTGATCAGAGTTATTAAAAAAATCAAAACGTGAGATACAAACTGGTCTACACAAAAAATCGGAATGATTAAAGTTTTATAAAATAAATGTGTATATATATATACAACAAAGTGTATATAAATATAAGCTTAACTCCCGAAAGGTTTTTACACGAGCTATCTCCTGTGATCTTACATATTATAAAAACCATATTATCCCTTTTTCCCGTTAGCAACATATGTTACTTGTAATATAATTATACAACAAAAAAGAAAAATTATCAATGTCCACATCATTACATAAAATAATTCTGAACGAAACGTACATACTTTAATCATCTATAACATCAATGAGCTAGTATTTACGAATTTTGTGATTCTATTTAATCCTTGATGCAGACGAGAAGCGAGATTAACGGTATACTAACATTCATTCACAATAAGATAGATATTATGCAATTAATATTAGCGCCTACAGCAGCAGAAAACTTGCTTAAGTGAGTGAAGCATATATTTCAAACAAGCACTCTTTATAAATTGAATTAAGTACTGCATTCAATTATTTTTTACGATGAAAGAATAGGATGGTGTATATTAGCTACATTAAAGATAAATAATAATTCTAATACAAAAGTTGAACTTTGAAAACTGAGTAATAACTAAGCCTCAGCCTTTGTTCTCTTTAAAGAAATAGGAAGGTCCGTCCCCTTTATACCTTTACAAATTTACAAACATATCAGATAGAAATATAGATAATTATTATAGATGATTATAATTATATCTAGCCTGTAGCAAAAGCATTGCTACATACTGTGGAAGAGCTATTTTATCTCAATATCCTCAAAAGCTAGACGTTGTAAACTATTCTGTTTTTTATGTTAAAATTTTAAATAAAACAAGAAGTATCTTTAAAAAAGATACTCGGTCAAAGTTCTTAGTTTTCCATGCAAAGTCACAAAGAAGTGTGTGAAGCATACCATAGCAAGGCTTGCATAACAATGACATAATTATTTTTTGTAGGGTTATTAATCTTGAAAAAATGGAACAATTTAAGATATATGTGTTTCGAAACAAACCTTTCGTGCTCAGTAAGTGAACTCAATTTCTAACACTTACATCTACGCAGTCGGTAAGACAATTATGTTTTATTAATACTTAATTAATATGAAAAATTATTTAAAGATTATGAACATTATATGAATTGTACACATCAATTATCATACAATATATTAAACACTTATTGCACTTATCGAACATCATAAACTAAGGGTACCTGCTAAGTTCTAATGTTATTCTCATTATTTTTCACAGAATTTAAAATTCAGATATTGTGTAAAATGAACTCAGTACGATCATTTACATTTTAGTTAAGAACTATCCTTTACATTTTATTTTAGAATGACCAATGAGATTTCATTTTGTAATTTTAAAATGACCAATGAAAACTCTTCTTATATTCAGGTCTTCCCTGTAAATTTTACAGGAAATCAAACTGAAAACAGACCGGCCTATCGGCCGGAAAAAATTCTCAACAAAAACATGGCGCGCTTAAATTGCTTGAAGTAAATCGATGACGACTGTTTTTAAAATCAATTTAGATTGTAAGTATTGAAACGTCTTTGATCTTAAAGGGAAAATACAGTTTGTGTGAAAATGGATTATTTATAAACTTAATTTATGATATTTCGTCGGTCTTATTAAAACATTTACCATTCTTTGTTGCTTACATTAAAGGATAAACGTGCAGTCAGAACATGTTCTACTTGGTTTTCATTTTCTTTATTTTTTCAATTGCCAAACAACTACCTTCCAAAGAAAACTAGTTAAATTTAAATGAGTGAGTGTACTTATTTATTTTAATACACAGATTAATATATTTTCTTAGTAATGTAACTTAAATGATTAAATTGAAAATACAGAGCTTTACATTTTGACGCTTGATTTCAGATATTTGTAAATTTATGCTTTAAGTTTCTTTCAAAAGCAGATAAAGCAAATACACTTAGGAGTGCCGATATATCAATGTCTGTGCTCTAAGGCAGCAAAGATATAGTTGTTTATAATTACGTTTAGATCAATAAATAGAAGCAGATGTTCCTTGTTATATAAAACATTTATGTATATCTTTTTGTAACGCAAAATGTGTCACTTCATGTAATTTCTAGGACATGCTTATCTTTGCTGATTAAACATAACAATTGTCTTGTTTGCATCGAGCTGTTTGAATTTTTTTCAGTTTAGACTTACGGATCGAGATAAAACATGTATTTTACTATTATAATGAATGTAAAATGCGTGGGCGTTGCCTTATGCTAAGTGGCAGTGTGTGACTCCCGGCTCAGGCATGTTGACAGAACAGTAGTACTGGTTAAGTAAAGAAAGCGAAATCTATGGTGATTTACATTAGTTGTAAGATTTTATTTACAATCGAGCTAACTCATGTATTTTTGTAAAAACAGATCCTAAAAATGGACCATTTATCCGACATATCACACAGAGACAAAAATCAATAAATCATGTTTTGAACATTTGATGCACCTTCTATTGTACAAAAATATTTGTTATCTAATTCACAGGTTAAAATAAACACAACTTCATGTAAACATGTTTGTTCTGATATACCAAATATAGCTTAAAGATGAATTTGCATTTACTGTCACCTTCTAAATATATCATTCATGTTAATTGAAAATGCATTCTTAATTTTCATGAATGCTTCATTATCGCTTAAAATTACCATCATCGCTTAGAATGTAAACAACTACCTTAAAGATCACATTTATATTTTACGGAAAAAAACAACATGAGATTGAAATGAATGTGTGATATGTTATGAAATCTTATAAAAATTTCTTCACATACTCATGTGCAAGTTAAAGAGAGCAATGGTAATGTAAGCCTTTAGTCTGTTGGCGGCTACAGAACCTACACGATCCCCGTACATACCACGACTAGCTGGTATCCAGTAAGTACATGTTTTGGGAAATTTTTCAAAAATGATGAATGATATATTATCAAGATTAAACGTCGATAAAGAAAATGCTACCTTTTATAGAAACACTTTTTTTTTCAATATATTGACACGTTGGGCCCCCCCCCCCCCCCCCCCCCCCCCCCCACCCCCCCCCCCACCCCCCCCCCCCCCCCCCCCCCGCCCCCCCCCCCCCGCCCCCCCCCCCCCCCCTCCCCCCCCCCCCCCCCCCCCCCCCCCAGCCCCCCCCCCCCCCCCCCCCCCCCCCCCCCCGCCCCCCCCCCCCCCCAAAATAACATATAATACACTAGTATATAATAATGTAAATGAGTAGTTCTCAAAAGAAAATGTACGAGTACATGTAAGAGCTGAGCTTTATTTACTTAACAGATAAAGTAAAACATTAAATGTAAAGTGAAACATCAGAAATACTTTTCAAATCCTGCGTTTCAAAAACATCCTCGTCGACTGTAAAACTAAATTTGCAGAGGAAGGGAAAGACTTTCAAGATTTTAAGACACACTTCGTCATCTGATATGATATTAAAAGCTTTCACAGTTTGTTAGATGCAAGATAAGATATGATCTATCAATTACAGTGTCTATATTTTAAGCCTACACAAGTAAGTGACACAGCTTATTATCATGATTTGCACATGGCATGGTATTTTTTGTACGGAGTATAAATGTAGTCTGCCTTGAACAAAGGTATATAATTTGCGAAAATATTTTTTAAAGTAAGTAAATTTGTATTATTTAACTTAATAGAGGTAAATAGCTTGTTTTCGACAAAGTCAGACAGGAACGTTCCATTTCATCTTAGAACGTTAACCTAATTTCATCGTAGAACGTTAACCTAATTTCATCTTTAGTTATAGAAAGAACGCATTACATAATTTGATGTATTTTCATTTGCGTAATCTAGAAAAAGTAGCTAGCACTTTCGGTTAATTCAGCCACATTCCAAAGTTAATATCGGAATGGGTTGAACGTATGCACTTGTATTGATTACAATCAATAACTTATCATAAAGTTGATTGGAAACCCTTTAACAATAATTAAGAAAGAAGTTAACTCGGGCAAAAGGGAGCTTCTTTCACCTCTACAAAATACCATTAAAAAGTAAACAGAATCATTCATATTATTTGTATTGGAGGGTATAAACATGTCTTGTTATCAACTACAGCATCAATAATACATATTTTAAAGAAGTAAAGTTGCCGCTCTCTGAATTTTATAACAATTTATTTATTTATTTATGTATTTATTTATTCATTTATTCAATTATTATTTTGTCTAAAATGTCATGGTCATTTTCAGTATTTACTTAAGAATTTGTATTGTATTTATGACTTTTTTTTGTATATTTGTTCAACTCATATTGATCTAAATAGGAGATTAAATAATTGCATTTATTTGTTTTACTGGTTTTTTTTCTTATAACTTTAATATATTAAACTGTATTTATTCTTAGATTTTCTCCTTTACCTTTTGCATGTACAACTTACAATGATTGCGCAGTTATTGTAATCAAAACGTATTTGATATTTTTTCACCAATTGAATAAAAAAGAACAGTCATATGCTACGATTATAACAAATTACACCATATTTATCTTCGTCACTATACGAAATTGCCGAAAGCCAAGAGAATGAGAGAAAGGAAGTTATACAGAGAAAATTTATGACCGTCTTATTTGTGACAGTCATAATCTTCAATTTCTCTTTCGATATACACTAATGGTAACATGTAATTCATAGTGATATTATTCAC
>NW_026859263.1:0-11936 GCF_026571515.1 Ruditapes philippinarum
AAATGACGTTTGACCTTTCACATCATCTATGCCAGAGTGTTTTGTTATGACTGATCGAAATACATTTATAATACCGGCACGTTTGTAACGTCATTTCTCATTGAATAATCTTGACGTTTAATAGTTGTATCATTTATAATCATTATCATCAGTACATCATCATAATCATCATCATAATCATCAGTGTATCATCATCATCATCTTTTATAATCATTATTGATATCATCAGTACATCATCATAATCATCAGTGTATCATCATCATCTTTAGTAATTTAAACTTACCAGCAGCATCATCGTCTGAAAGTCATCATCAACAGTAAATAATCAGTGTATCAAACCTTATTCATCGTAATCATTATAGTCATCAGAACAACATCGTCATCGGGGATGTGGCTCAGTAGTAGAGCGTTCGCTTTGCATGTGAAAGGCCCCGGGTTCGATCTACGGCATCTCCATATTTTTTATCAAAACGTTTATTTAATATGTAATAATTCGCGTTCAATTGACGTTTACATTTTAGTTTATTGTTTGAAAGAAGACATTATATCAATAATAATATAGAAACGGTATCTTTAATTAAATTCAACTTGAATCATTTTGCGAGTGCTGGATGTAGATGCATTTAATTGTCCGAACTCAAAATATACATCGGTTTTATTCCCTTTTGTTAAATATACTGCAGTGTGGACGCCCTGAACATTACGTCGCATATAGCCTTCAACAATTATAGCTCTCCGAAGAGCTTTACCTTACTACAATTGCACGTTCGAATATAGCTCCCAACAAAAGGGAGTTGTATACGGCAAGATGCCGCCATTTTGACAATTAAAGCTCTCCCTATATAATAATGTCAATTATAAATATAACAATAATCTATCTAAGAACATCATCATCATCATTATCATAATATCATCATAATCATCAGCACATCATCATCAGTACACCAGCATAAGTACTTAATACTAATTATCATTATCTCCGTCTGTAAGTCATCATCAGCAGTACATCATCAGTGCATCAATCCTTATTCATCATCATCATATCATCATTTTCTTCGGTACATCAACACCATCGGGATGTGTGAAATGCACCTGATTTTGATGTCGTTTAATAACTTTTACACTCAAGTTTATTTTAATTGGCTAAGAAGTTGCCTATCTCTGTTATCTATGTCTCTTATCAAAGCACGCAAATTAAAAAAAAAACCACAACAAGCCATATCCCGAGGTATGGCCCTTTTACTATTTATAATAGAAAAATACAGAATCCCTAAAGAAGGCCCAACACGGCAAAATTGAAAATGTTGCAGGCTCGGTTTGATTGAGCCTGTTCATGGACGGTACTGGAAAGTGCAAGTTACCGTCCACGCCCCCTAGCACCGGCTTAAGCAGAATTCAACATTTAAACGTGAAATAGTAAAATTTTGAATTTAGAAACATCCGCAGATGTGTTCATACGGCGGTTATCATGGAACCTTCAATGTGACACTTCCGTGCCATTCCATGAAAAGCGGCGTATGGTCCCCAAGTAATAAAAAGCTTATGCCCTAAACGAGAAAACAATGGGCGGAACTAAATAAAATGGAATTTTGAAAGGGGATCAGAGGTTATTAAGCCTGCGTATCACAGATAAGACGTCAAAAGACAAATTTAAAAAGCAGGCAACATAACCTAAGGGTGATTCAACATTATTCAAGTAGGAATATTGGAACCACCCAATTAGAAAATGCCGAAAAGTTGAAACTAAAAATACCACAAGCACAACAATAATGTCGTGCTGAACGATCTTCAAGGATCGAAAATATAACATCATTGATTAAATGTACGGGGAGACTTTTTACAGCCGCCACACGGCACAAATAACACGGATGTGATCTTATAATAGAAAAATACAGAATCCCTAAAGAAGGCCCAACACGGCAAAATTGAAAATGTTGCAGGCTCGGTTTGATTGAGCCTGTTCATGGACGGTACTGGAAAGTGCAAGTTACCGTCCACGCCCCCTAGCACCGGCTTAAGCAGAATTCAACATTTAAACGTGAAATAGTAAAATTTTGAATTTAGAAACATCCGCAGATGTGTTCATACGGCGGTTATCATGGAACCTTCAATATGACACTTCCGTGCCATTCCATGAAAAGCGGCGTATGGTCCCCAAGTAATAAAAAGCTTATGTCCTAAACGAGAAAACAATGGGCGGAACTAAATAAAATGGAATTTTGAAAGGGGATCAGAGGTTATTAAGCCTGCGTATCACAGATAAGACGTCAAAAGACAAATTTAAAAAGCAGGCAACATAACCTAAGGGTGATTCAACATTATTCAAGTAGGAATATTGGAACCACCCAATTAGAAAATGCCGAAAAGTTGAAACTAAAAATATCTACATGGTATTGATATCATTGAAACACATGCAGTAACAAACATGGGGATGTAGCTCAGTGGTAAAGCGTTCGCTTTGTAAGGGAAAGGCCCCGGGTCCGATCCCCGGCCATATTTTTGTCAAAACATTCTATCATGCAATAATTTGCGTTCAATTCATTTACTTTTAAATTGAAGACATGATATCAATAACAATGATGAAACGGAATCATTCTATCTTTAATTGCAATTTAATTTAATTAAACTTTTTTTTTATTTTGCAGCACTGGATGTAGATGCATTTAATTTCGTGGTAAATTGTCTGAACTCAAAATATGCATCGGTTATACTTTTTTGTGCTCAATAAACTGCAGGTTGGATGCCCTGTCACGCGGCATATAGCTCTTAAATAGAGCACCCTGGACAGTTTTATCCGTCGACATGTTACTATAAGATTGCACTTTCTAACAAGGGAGAGTTGTATACGTCAAGGTGTCCTAATTTTACTGATAAAGCTCTCCATATATAATAATGTCAATGATAAAGTATGATAATAATCTATCGAAGATCATCATCATCATCATCATCATCAAAATCAGAATCAGAATCATTAGTACATCATCAACATCATCTTTGAAATTTGTACATCAGCAAAAGTACATACTACTAATCAGCAACATCATCGTTTGGATGTCATCAGCAACAATACATCATCAGTACATCATCATCATCATCATCATCATCACCATCATCATCACCACCATCAAAATCATCATCATCATCAGAATCATTAGTACATACTACTAATCAGCAACATCATCGTCTGGATATCATCAGCAACAAAACATCATCAGTACATCATCATCATCACCATCATCATCATCACCACCATCAAAATCATCATCAGAATCATTAGTACATACTACTAATCAGCAACATCATCGTTTGGATGTCATCAGCAGCAATACATCATCAGTGCAACATTCCCTATTCAACATCACTTTATCTTCATCAGTACATAAACACCTTCGTTGATGTAGCTCTTTTGTTAACAAATATATTGTAATGATATTCTATTGCATCCATTAATATGATAATTAGAATTAAACATGTCAGGGTTTTGTGCATATATATTATTTTTATATTGAAACAAAAGGTGAGTAATTTAAATTGATAAAATTTCATCCATTGCAAAAGCAATATCTTTTTAATCATTTTTAGTTATTCTTATCAAATAATAAACATACATATGGACAAGAAAAAAGGGGGATGTGGCTCAGTAGTAGAGCATTCGCTTTGCATGTGAAAGGCCCCGGGTTCGATCCCCGGCATCACCATATAGTTTTACTTCTTATGAAACTGTGTAAGAAATTCGCGTGTTTTTCATCTGACAGTAAACATATGCAGTTACTACCATAGGGATCTGGCTCAGTGGTAGAGCTTTCGCTTTGTATGGGAAAGGCCCCGGGTTCGATCTCCGGTCAAATTTGTATCAAAACATTCTATCATGCAACAATTTGCGTTCAATTTATGTTCACTTTTAGTTTAACTGTTTTTAGAAGACATGATATTGTTACGAGCCAGGCGTAACGAGAAAGAAAAGCCAGCAACAAACTTGTAACAATAACAAATATATTACAGAAAAATTAATAAAGAAAATCAAAATAACAAATTATGTGTACAAATACCTGAAGTCCAAATATAAATGTAAAATTAAAATGTCTTATCTGATCCTGGAATGATCCTTTTTGAATAGCACAGTTAAATCCAAGTTAAATCCAAGAACACTTTAGAATAAATTCCCACAATAAAATCCACAAGAATAATTTTAACTTTTTAAAAATAATCCAAGCTCCAATAAATCACGTAATATCCAAGTTGAAAAATACTCCAAATATATTGATGACTTAAAAGGTAACTGATGACTTGAAAGATCACTGATGACTTAAAAGGTAAAAGTAATGAAAAATGTCACTTTATATATATTAACTAAGAAAATTCCAGAAAAGTCTATTATGTTCTAAAGTAATCATAATCTAGCAACTTCAACAATAAAGAACATTCCAGAAGTTTCTATCTTAATATAATGCATGAGTTTTCTACAACAGTTAAGAAAGTTCTAGTACATACATGAAGTTAATGTTCTAAAAATAGAACAATGATAATATTGGAAATACCAACTGGTCAGATATAAATTATATACATGTAATATGTTGCATACATAACACTTCCCCTCTTCAAGAAAAAGAAATATGAATGAAATGAATATTTCTTTTACATAAACAATGTAACTTACAAATAACATAGGAGAAATGTTAAATAATTTTATACATTCATATAATGTGTATTACAAACAATAGCAAACAACAACAAAAAAAAATCAATCATATCATATAAATGTTAAATTTAAAATACTGCAAATAACAGTTTTAGACACGTGAAAGTGCATCAGGGATCAAATTATCTTTCCCTTTAATGTGTCTAATGTCAAGACTATATTCTTGCAAAAACAAGCTCCACCTCAACAACCTTTGATTTTTGTTTTTAAGTTTATGCAAGAAAGTGAGGGGATTGTGATCACTAAAGACAACAACAGGCAACTTTGAAGAAGTTAGATAAACTTCAAAATGCTGAATAGCAAGAATAAGAGCAAGACACTCTTTCTCTATAGTAGAGTAATTTTTCTGATGTACATTAAACTTTTTAGAAAAGTAACAAACGGGATGGTCAACACCATTGTTGTCTTCTTGGATCAATACACTTCCAGCACCTATGTCACTAGCATCTACAGCTAACTTAAAGTTTTTATTAAAATCTGGTGCCAAGAGAACTGGTGCACTCTTAAGTATGGCTTTAAGGCTGTCAAATGCCATTTGACACTTGTCATTCCAAATGAATTTGTTTCTTTTCTTTAGCAAATTTGTCAATGGTTCTGCAATAACCGAAAAATTATTACAAAATTTACGATAATACCCTGCCATACCAAGAAATCGCATCAGTTGTCTTTTACAAGTTGGCACAGGAAATTCAGAGATAGCTTTGACCTTAGCTTCTATTGGTTTTACTTTACCCTGTCCCACTTCATGTCCTAAAAATGTTAAAATTGCATGACAAAATTCACTTTTTGCAAGATTAACTGTCAATTTAGCATCACTAAGTCGGTCGAAGAATGCTCTTATAGTTATATGTTGAATTCTGCTTAAGCCGGTGCTAGGGGGCGTGGACGGTAACTTGCACTTTCCAGTACCGTCCATGAACAGGCTCAATCAAACCGAGCCTGCAACATTTTCAATTTTGCCGTGTTGGGCTTTCTTTAGGGATTCTTTATTTATCTATTTTATGATCACATCCGTGTTATTTGTGCCGTGTGGCGGCTGTAAAAAGTCGCCCCGTACATTTAATCAATGATGTTATATTTTCGATCCTTGAAGATCGTTCAGCACGACATTATTGTTGTGTTTGTGGTTTTTTTAGTTTCAACTTTTTGGCATTTTCTAGTTGGGTGGTTCCAATATTCCTACTTGAATAATGTTGAATCACCCTTAGGATATGTTGCCTGCTTTTTAAATTTGTCTTTTGACGTCTTATCTGTGATACGCAGGGATTCTGTATTTATCTATTTCATAACCTCTGATCCCCTTTCAAAATTCTATTTTATTTAGTTCCGCCCATTGTTTTCTCGTTTAGGGCACACGCTTTTTATTACTTGGGGACCATACGCCGCTTTTCATGGAATGGCACGGAAGTGTCACATTGAAGGTTCCATGATAACCGCCGTATGAACACATCTGTGGATGTTTCTAAATTCAAAATTTTACTATTTCATGTATAAATGTTGAATTCTGCTTAAGCCGGTGCTAGGGGGCGTGGACGGTAACTTGCACTTTCCAGTACCGTCCATGAACAGGCTCAATCAAACCGAGCCTGCAACATTTTCAATTTTGCCGTGTTGGGCTTTCTTTAGGGATTCTTTATTTATCTATTTTGAGATGTTCCTCCCATTCATCAGAGTAGATGATTGTGTCATCAATGTATGCGTCACATCCGTGTAGACCAGATATTACATGTTTATAAGTCTCTGAAATGTTGCTGGTGAGTTTTTCATACCAAATGGCATGACTTTATATTGATACAAGCCGTCTGGTGTTACAAAGGCTGGTATTTCTTTAGCTCTATCAGTAAGTGGAACTTGCCAGAATCCTTTTAGAAGATCAAACTTTGTTACATACTTTGCTTTTCCAATTTTGTCAATACAGTCATCAATTCTTGGTATAGGAAATGAATCAGTTTTTGTTACAGAGTTCACTTTACGATAATCTGTACACATTCTATATGTTCCATTTGATTTCGGTACAAGAATACATGGAGAGCTGTAACTGCTTTGACTTGGTTCAATAAAGTCATTATCCAATAAATACTGAACTTCTTGTCTTAGGTACTTTTGTTTTACAGGATTTGTTCTATATGGATGTTGTTTTATTGGTTCAGAGTTTTCAAGAATGACGTCATGATGTATTTTGTCAGTCTGTTTGGGAATATCAGGAAATAAGTGTTCATATTCATAAATAAGCTGATTCAGTTCATCTCGTTTCGACGGTTCTAAGTGAGCAAGTTTTTCATCCAGATTTTTCAGAATATCAGAGTTTTCAAGCTTTGCTGAACCAGGATCAGACTTTTCAAAATTTTCACACCTATTAGATTCAATTGAACATTGATTTTGTGGAACAGAGTTTACAAAAGATATAGGTTTACTAATTTTGCTATCTCTGTCAAAATATTCTTTTAACATATTTATGTGACACATTTGTTTTTGCTTTCGCCTCTCAGGAGTATTAATAATATAATTAAGGTCACTGACTTTCTTTTCAATAGTATAAGGACCAAAGTATCTTGCCTGTAATGGTTTTCCAGGTATAGGTAAAAGAGCAAGTACTCTATCACCAGGGTTAAAACTTCTTTCATGAACATTCTCATCATACCTTGATTTCATTTTACTTTGTGTTGATTTTAAATTAAGCCTAGCTAACTCACATGCATTAGTCAACCTATTTCGAAAATCTGATACATACTGAAGCAAGTTTAAAGATATGTCATCTTCAGACAGGAATTTCTCTTTTAGAAGTTTTAACGGTCCTCGGACAGTGTGACCAAATACTAATTCAAAAGGGCTGAAGCCAAGAGATTCCTGAACAGATTCTCTTTCAGCAAATAACAATAAATGGATGCCTTCATCCCAGTCTTTTTCAGTGTCAAAACAATATGACCTAATCATATTTTTCAGAGTCTGGTGAAATCTTTCTAATGCACCATGACTTTCAGGGTGATAGGCTGAAGCCCTATTTTGAGTAATTCCTAACTCGTGCATGACCTGCTGGAAAATACCAGACATAAAGTTTGACCCTTGATCAGACTGTACTGACTTAGGTAAACCAACAAATGTGAAAAACTTCACAAGAGCCTTGACAATAGTTTTGGCTTTAATATTCCTTAAAGGAATAGCTTCAGGGAAGCGCGTAGAAGCACACATTATAGTTAATAAGTACTGATTTAGTTTTTGGTAATGGACCTACACAGTCAATAATAACTCTACTAAAAGGTTCTTCAAATGCAGGAATAGGCTGTAAATGAGCTTTAGGTATTGTCTGGTTAGGTTTTCCAACCATCTGACAAGTATGACAAGATTTACAGTACCTAGATACATCTGCTTTAAGGCAAGGCCAATAAAAATGATTGAGAATTTTATGGTAGGTTTTATTAACACCTAAATGACCTGCCATGGGTGTTTCATGAGCCAAGCTTAATATTTCCTGGCGATATGATTTAGGGACCACAATTTGGTGATTAACAGTCCACTCCTCTTCAGCAGGGACATCGGGCGGTCGCCATTTTCTCATTAAAATCCCATTTTTTTCATAATAACAAACAGGGACTTGTAAAGCTTCATCTTCACTAAAGGCCTTTTGAAAAAGGACTGAAATCTCAGGATCATTTTGTTGTTCCTGGATAAGCTGTGACCTTGACAGCGTGTCATGACCTTGATCTTTAGATCTTGGTGTAGAAAAGTCAGATATTGAAAAATCTGTCTGAGTTTCAGGCAGAGTAGGAGTGAGAGAAAAATTTATTTCATTATCAAAAGACTGACCTATAAAAGTATCAGCTAAGTCAATATCTGAACAATAATTATCTTCTTGAATGGCCTTCTTAGCCATAGCTCGAGTAACTGCACATGAAGGGTAAAGGTCAGGAATTTCCTGCTCAATGGGGTCAGGTATCTGATCCACACAAGGAGTGTCAGTTACAAGTGGATTAACCACTACCTTATCTCCAGCTAAGTCATTACCTAGCAATAAATGAACACCTTTAAAGAGTAAGAAAGATCTTATACCTACAGCCACTGGCCCAGTTACCAAATCTGAGGACAAATAAATATTATGGAGAGGGACATTAGATAAACCACACTCTACACCCTGAATAAGGACACTAGATCCAGAAGAAGTCTTCTCAGAAAAAGGCAGTGTATCTGCTAAAATAAGAGATTGAGAAGCTCCTGTGTCTCTTAATATCTTAATAGGAGTAGGTGGGCAAGTATCACCGATAAGTGACACGGAACCTTCCGGAAGGAATGGTTCATAAATCTCCATTATAGAATCAGACTTGGGTTCTTTGACCTTCAAAATTGCATTGTTATCAATACAAGACTGGGGTTCAGACCTTGAAGTGGTAAGACCAGTGGGTTTGGCCTCATCACGTTGCTGTTGCCTCCTTTTCAAGGTAAAGCAATCAGAAATAAGATGTCCAGTTTTCTTGTAATTATTGCATGTAGGACGAGATAAGGGACTATGACCTTTATGTTCATCAGATGACTTTGGTTTGGGAGTATTTGACTGACTAGATGAGCCAGATAAATTACTAGAACTGAACTTGGAATTTAAATGCGAAGGTGTGGAGTTCCCTTTATTTATAAATGAGACTTTGTGGGTTAAAGAATAATCATCAGCTAGACGGGCAGCTTCTTCTAAAGTTTCTACCTGTTTTTCATCTAAGAAAGATTTAACATCAGAGTGAATACAACGTTTAAACTCTTCAACTAACATGAGCTGTCTGAGCTTTTCATGATTTTTATTAATTTTCTTAGATAGACACCACCGATCAAAAAGTTGTTCTTTTTCTCTTGCAAATTCGACATGGGTTTGACCAATTTCTTTCTTAGAATTTCTGAATTTTTGCCTGTAGGCCTCTGGAACTAACTCATAACCTTTCAAAATTAAATCTTTTACATTATCATAATTAGAGCTTTGTTCAACAGTAAGTTGTGTATAGATTTCACGAGCTTTACCAATTAAGACGCTCTGTAAAAGTAATGTCCAGTGCTCTCTTGGCCATTTTAAATTTTCAGCAACCTTTTCAAAATGAAGAAAATACTTATCAACTTCTTTTTCTTGGAAAGGTGGAACAAGCCTAATATTTTTAGTGACATCAAATTTTGAATTTATTCTATGTTCAAACTGATTTGTTCTCTCTTTGATTTCTAATTCTCTCATTCTTAACTGAAATTCTCTCTCTTCTCTTTCTTTTTCTAATTTTCTCTCTTCCCTTTCTTTTTCAAACTGCCTTTCCCTTTCTTTTTCTTCCCTTTCTTTGTCTAACTGCATTTTTTCTAATTCAAATTTAAATTGAAGTTCAAGCTCTCTTATCTTTAATTCAGAAATTTCAGAGTGTTTTTCAACAATGTGAGAAAGTGCATCTTCTCCAAAAATATCTTCATCCACAAAATAACGAATCAGAAGATTTTTAATTTCTTGTTTACGCAATGAAGATTTAATTTCTGATAAATTATACTTTTTTGCAAGATCAAGCAAATCAGTTTTCTTAGCCAAATCTAATACCTCCTGGGAAGGTTCAGCTACAAACTTTTCTAAATCAAAAGACATGACTGCTTGCTGCTGGTTTTAAACTTAAAAGTGATGTGTTTCAAAAATTTCAAAATTGAAAGGCACACTTAATAGAACAACTATGATATCAACTCAGATGAGTAAATACGGTAAAAATAAAATGTAAAATAAACGGTAATAATTTCCAATAATGTAGCAAAAAAGAAATATTCAATCCCGGACGAGCCCCCAATTTCTGTTACGAGCCAGGCGTAACGAGAAAGAAAAGCCAGCAACAAACTTGTAACAATAACAAATTTATTACAGAAAAATTAATAAAGAAAATCAAAATAACAAATTATGTGTACAAATACCTGAAGTCCAAATATAAATGTAAAATTAAAATGTCTTATCTGATCCTGGAATGATCCTTTTTGAATAGCACAGTTAAATCCAAGTTAAATCCAAGAACACTTTAGAATAAATTCCCACAATAAAATCCACAAGAATAATTTTAACTTTTTAAAAAATAATCCAAGCTCCAATAAATCACGTAATATCCAAGTTGAAAAATACTCCAAATATATTGATGACTTAAAAGGTAACTGATGACTTGAAAGATCACTGATGACTTAAAAGGTAAAAGTAATGAAAAATGTCACTTTATATATATTAACTAAGAAAATTCCAGAAAAGTCTATTATGTTCTAAAGTAATCATAATCTAGCAACTTCAACAATAAAGAACATTCCAGAAGTTTCTATCTTAATATAATGCATGAGTTTTCTACAACAGTTAAGAAAGTTCTAGTACATACATGTAGTTAATGTTCTAAAAATAGAACAATGATAATATTGGAAATACCAACTGGTCAGATATAAATTATATACATGTAATATGTTGCATACATAACAATATCAATAACAATGTAGAAACAAAACCTCTCTATCTTTAATTACTATCTAATTTAATTAACATGTTTCATATTGCCAGCACTGGATGTAGATGCATTTGAGTGTGTTAGATTGTCTGAACTCAAAATATGCATCGGTGTTATTTCTTTTTGTTCAATATACTGCAGTGTGGACGCCCTGTTACGCCGCATACAGCTCTTAAAATGATATAGCTCTCCGAAGAGCTTTATCTGTCCATACCTTAATTACTCAATTGCACGTGATATAGTTCCCAACAAAGGGTAAGTTGTATACGCCAAGATGCCCCCATTTTGACAAATAAAGCTCGCCCTATAACATCAGTATATTGATCAAAAAGAAAGAAAACCGATGCATATTTCACAATTAAATGCATCTACATCCAATGGTCACAAAATGAATTCAATTAAATTGCAATTAAAGATAGAGTAATTCCGTTTCTACATTGCCATATTATAGTATGTCTCCTATTAAACATTGAAATTCAATTGTAAACGTAAATTGAACGCGACTTATTGCATAATAGAACGTTTAACAAATATATGGAAATGCCGGGGATCGAACCGGTGTAACATTTCGTGTTACATCAAAAAAGATACATCGGGTCTGCGTCGGGCCTACATGACCTATCAATGCAACTATTTTATATATCGGATTGTCATCGGTACGATATTGCGTTTTCTGTTGAATTGATTATCATGCAGCAAATAATTGTCCATTTGATATAAATTTTAAAATTATTATAGATGAGTTTTAAAATGATATGTGGTTT